>NC_036842.1:2086580-2128498 GCF_002910315.2 Salvelinus sp. IW2-2015 | reverse complement strand
ATTTCCTTGTCTCCCAGTCTGTCTGTCACCTGATTGTTCTGTCTTGCTGTTCTGTCTCCAGTACCCTGTCTGTCTGGTCCTGTCTTCTCCAGTCTCCCTGTCACCTCTGTTGTCTCCTGTCCTCCTGTATCCTGTATGTCTCTCTCCCTGTATGCCTGTCTGTCCTCCTGTCTGTCTCCCTGTCCTGGTCTCATGTCTGTCTGTCTGTGTCTGTCCTGTCCCCCTGTCTGTCTGGTCAATGGTTTGGGGCTGGTATCAATCTTTATTTGCGAATTGGTGATAGCTATACTGGTGGAAAGAAAAATGGTGGCAAGAAAAATTGGTGTTTTTGCCAAAACGTGTTTTAGCTATATAGATCAACATAGTGTTCCTGTAAAATTTTAAATCTGAAATGATTGCTGGATTCACAAGAAGTGGATCTTTCATCTGGTATCTTGGACTGTGTGATTGAATGATATTTAGATGCTACTTTTACTTGTGACGCTATGCTACTATGCTATTCAGCTTTTTTACTGGTGGGGGGTGGGGGGTGCTCCGGATGCGGGTTTCGACCTCGTTAGAAGAAAACGTTTCAGCCTTTGAGAAGCAGAGAAGTATGAGGATGATTTAAGCAAACTTTGTTTGTCTACTGTTTGTTTAGTGCGTCAAAAGACGAATAGGTTGTTTGGAAGTCATTGATTGCCTTGCTGCCTGACATGATTTTACAGCACTTGAAGGGAGGCAATGGGTTACCGAAAAGGCTATAGTTCAGATTGGTGCCGATTTGAAATCTGACTTTGTTATGAAAGAGCAGAAGAAGCAGGGGAAGATTTTTGCATGGAGGAGTTTTTTCCTCAAAAAAGCCCAAAGTGGTCAAAACGACGTGTTTTGTGAGTTTGGAAAACATGTGGTAATGCAGTTACAAGAAACAGCAGGGGGGGGGGGGGGGGTGTATGTAAAATTGTTGGAAATATTTTTTGTATTCTTGCAACAGCTATGAATAGCAGAGAAGTAGACGAATATACCTACCTGCTAACTTTTGTCTAATTGTTTGGGCAGTTTGGTAAAATGGACCTTGTTTGCAAAATGTTACAGGAAATTATGTTGGTGCTGTTACTATAAACGCTGTACTTTTGCGATGCAATCCTCAGTGTTTTTTACTCTAACTCCAGATTTGAGTAGCAGGGAAGTAACGAAGTCTGGTAGATGACAATTTTTGTCTAAGTGGTTGCAAAGTGGAGTTATTAGCTGATTTGTTTTTCACGTTGCTGATTCTTCAATTACAGAGAGTCAGGGTGGAAGTGATGATGTACAGATGGGGTTTAGTATCTTGAGAATTCAAATGAAGTGGATGGAAGGACAAAGGTTAAAAAAGTGAATAACGAAAAAGTATAAACAAATATCCAAATTTCTTTTAAGCAACTCGGTCGAGAATGTTGCGGAATTGTTGATATTGGACGGCATTTTCTAGCTTAACGTGTAGGCGGAGTGGTCTCCTCATGATTTTGGCCTGCAGCGTCTGCGAGTATGCTCGACGGTTCCGTTTTGGAATATCAGTATTGAAAGGCAGAAGAGCTGTTAGTGAAGAGCAGGTGAGGGGTAATTAAATCATCTCACTCGGAAGGTAGCCCATTTAAAAACGTTTCCGCTTTTGAGAGTCAAGAGAAGTAGAGGATGATTTTAAGCAAACTTTGTTTGTCCTTGTTTGTTTTAGTGGTCAACCAGATAGTTGTTTTGAAGTAATGAATTGCCTTGCTGCTGACATGATTTACAGACACTTGCAGGAGAGGCTGGGAGAAAGGCTAAAGTTACAGATTGGGTGCCCCGAATTGAAATCCGATTGTTTCTATGAATAGCAGGAAGCAGGGGATCTTTTGCATGGAGGAGGTTTATTCCTAAAAAGTCTCAAAGTGGTCAAAACGAACCGTTGTTGTGAAGTTTGAAAACACGTGGTAAATGCAGTTTACAAAAAAAGCTTGTTTACTGACTGTAATTCAGTATGGAATATTTTGATTCTGCACACAGCATGAATAGCAGCGAAGTGAGCGAAATATCCCATATCACTTAATTTTTGTCTAAACTTGTTGGCAGTTTTCGGGTCAAAAGGACTGTTTGCCAATGGATTACAGAAAATTATGTTGGTGCTGTTTACTTAACTGCCTGTCTTTGATGCAAAATAATGTTTTTCTTAAACTCCAGATTTGAGTGCGGGGAAGTAGCGAAGCTGGTAAACTTGAACATTGTTGTCTAAGTGGTTGCAAAGTGGAGTTATTAGCTGATTTGTTTCAAACGTTTGCTGATTTCATTACAGAGAATGTCAGAGTGGAAAGTGAGATTCACAATGGGGCTTTTAGTATCTTGGAGAAATTCAATGAAAGTGATGGAGACAAAAAGAGGAAAGAAAGTGAGATAACGGAAAGTATATACAATATCCAAAATTCTTTTCAAGCATGGTCGAGAATTTTGCGGATTGTTGATACTGGAAGGCATTTCTAGCTTAAATCGGTGTAGGAAGGAGTGTTCTCATGATTTGGCCCTGAGCGTCTGCGAGTATGCTGACAACGTTCGTTTTGGAATATCAGTATTGACACAGAGAGCTTTTGTGAGAGCGGTGAAGGGGTTAATTAAATGCCACTTCTCACGTCGAGAACGGTAGACCATTTAAAAAACGTTTCGCTTTGAGAGCAGAGAAGTAGAGGATGATTTTAAGCCAAATTTTGTTTGTCTAACTGTTTTTTAGTGGTCAAACGTAGTTGTTTGGAAGTAATGGAATTGCTTGCTGCTGACAATGATTTACAGACTTGAAGGAGAGGCATGGGTTAGCGACACGGCTATTTACAGATTGGTAGCCCGGATGAATCGTCGTCTATGAGAGCAGAGAAGCAGGGAAGGATTTTTGATGGAGGAGTTTTATTCCTCAAAAGCTTCCAAAGTGGTCAAAGACCGTATGTTTGTGGACAGTTTGAAAAACACGTGGTATGCGTTAAAAAAACAGCTGTACTGTAAATTCCGTATGGAATATTTTGCATTCTGCAACACAGCTATGAAATATGCGAGAAGTTAGAGAATATCCCATACATCTAACTTTTTGTCAACTTGTTGCGTATTGGTAAAAAGGGACTGTTTCCAAATGTTAACAGAAAATTATGATTGGTGCTGTTTACTTAAGACTGCTGTACTTTTGATGCCAATATCATGTTTTCTCTATAAACTCCCCGATTTGAGTAGAGGGATTAGACGAGCTGGTAAACTTGAACATTTTTGTCTAAGTGGTTGCAAAGTGGAGTTATTAGCTGTTTCGTTTTCAAACGTTGGCTTGAATTCAATTACAGAGATGTCAGGTGGAAGTGATGATGTCACAATGGGGCTTTAGTATCTTGAGAAATTCAATGAAAGTGGATGGAGGACAAAAAGAGGACAAGAAGTAGAATAAGGAAAAGTATAACAAATATCCAAAATTCTGTTTTCAAAGCACTCGTCGAGAATGTTTGCGGAATTGTTGAATATTTGGAACGGCATTTCTAGCTTAAACGGTGTAGGGGAGTGTCCCTCTATAATTTTGCTGGCAGGTCTCGATATGCTCGACCGGGTTCCGTTTGGAATATCAGTATGACACAGAGAGTGTTAGTGAGAGCAGGTGAGGGGTTATTAAATCACTCTCACTCGTGAAGGTAGACCCAATTTAAAAAACGTTTTCCCGCCTTTGAAGAGCGAGAAATAGAGGATGATTTTAGCCAAGATTTGTTTGTCTACCTGTTTGTTTAAGTGTCAAACGATAGTTGTTTGGAAGTAATGATTGGTTGCTTGCTGACATGATTTAAGCACTTGAAGGAGAGGCTATGGGTTTAGAAACGGCTATAGTTAGATGGTACCCGATTGAAATCGGACTTCGTTATGAAGAAGAGAGAAGCACGAGGGAGGATTTGCATGGAGGAGTTTATTCCTTCAAAAAGCCTCCAATAAGTGGTCAAAAGACCGTTGTTTGTGAAGTTTGAAAACACGTGGTAATGCAGTTAAAAAACAGGCTGTAATGTAAATTCCGTATGGAATATTTTGATTCTGCCACAGCTATGAATAGCAGGGAGTGACGAATATCATACAATCTAATTTTTGTCTAACTTGGTTGCAGTATTGGTCAAAGGGACCTGTTTGCCAAAATGTAGAAATTTATGTGGTGCTGTGACTTAACTTCTTGCAACTATAACGGGGGTGTGTTCGCATTTTAGATATATTGGGTTCTCAAATTAAATGCTCGTGCTAAATTCTGATGTACAAATATGGGCATATTTTGTTATTATTGGATAGAAAACACCTTCCTAGTTTCTATGGAAGTTGGAATTTTGTCTCTGATGGTAAGGAACAGATTTCTACAGGCATTTTCATGACAGGGTTCAGATTTCAGAAATTTTTACCCCTGATTGGGGTCTGTTTTTAAGGCGACAGTGAATGCTTGGAACGACACTGCCTACGTTTCTCTGGGGCTGTACGTCATCACGTTTTGAATGAAATCTATTGCAAACAATCCAGCCATAATAAACACACAAAATGTTTTAGGGACTGCCCTTTCTCTCGTCGTGCGCACCTGAAGCTGTGAAGGCCATCGGCTTGCCCTCGTTCCAAATCGTTTGTCTAACCCAGCATTATTTCTCGGTCATGTTTTCATGTTATAGTTGTTAAGAACATCATAATGTAGTTAAATTTGAACGTTTTAAATACAATTTATATCCGTTTAGTGGATTTTGAGGATTTTCTTTGTTGTGCACTCTGAGAGTTTGGACACGTTTGGGGTACCGTTCGAATGTTAGTGGATTCGAAGGACAGGGAATGCTCTCGACAAAAGACGTTTTAAAGAGGAATACTTGCCCAGGAATCTGATGGAGAACAGCTCAAAGTAGCATATTTTAATATGAAATGTGTTTCTGGTGAAATATTTTTAAACGCATATTTGCACATTTTTGTTTGGTATAGCTTCACTTGGCAACCCTGTATTGAAAGTAGGATAATTTTAAAAATTGTACAATAGCGGTTTGCATTAAGAACTAATCTTGTTTTCGATTGTGTCAACCCCTGTATTTTTTTGTTCAAGTAACTGATTGCTTTCAATTAACTAGATCCTCTGATAGATGAGTCAGATATTGAGGCTGTGATTTCCTAGTTTTTTTATTGTGTAACAACGGTTTTTGTATGGGCTAAATGCACCTTTTCGAAAAACTGTTTGTATAATATGTTAAATATGTTAAGGAGTGTCCTCGGAGAATTCAGGTGAGAAGGGTTAGTGAAAATAATATATTTGGCAGGGTGATTCGTTATAGCGCTCTTTGGGCTGGAATCGATGCTTGGTAACGTTTGCATGTGGTATGCTAATTTATGATTCTATTGTGTTTTCGGCCTGAAACGCTGTAGAAAATCTGAAATATGGTCTGAAATCACAAGCACTGGGTTTCCATTGCTATGCTTTGTCTATTTTTATGGAAATGTTTTATGACTGAGTTACTGTGGTCATACACGTTGCTTCTATCTATAATTAGTGTTTGTGATGGTTGGTGCAATTGTGAAACTGTGCTTTCTACCTGAATATGCACTTTTTTCTCAAAGACTTCCTATACCATGAATATGTTAGACTTCATCTTGAAGAGGTTTTTTCCTTGGTTTAGTGGAATATCATATTTTAGTTGAGGCCTTGGGTGTAGCACCTGAAGGGTAAGAAACTGGATGGAGGTTAGAATAAGTGGTGTATTTTGCTAACCGTTGTTTAGCTAATGCTTTACATATTTTTTGTCTCCCTGTAAAACATTTTAAAAATCTGAAATGGTGGCTTTATCACAGATCTCGTATCTTCTTGGGTGTCTTGGAATTGTGATTTTTTTTCTTCAAAAGTAGTGCACTATATAGGGAATACGGTGCTATTTGGGACACGGTCTTATCTTCCAAATAAAAATGTATAGGCTAATGATTAATGCTGTATGAAATGATCATTAAGTCTTTAAATGCCCTCACAAAGCACTTATATAGAGCATTGCCTAGCTATTTGTTCAATTGAGATGGCATTGTAGCAGGGCTCTGAAGTGCGACTCAATATTTTGCTGTGCGATCAGGAGTTTAATTTTGGGAGCACTGTGCGATCAGGGAAAAAATCTCCCACTTAATAATTGTGATGATAAGGCTTCGCTTGTACCATTGTTTGAGTGCCCTTGAGAGGAAAAAAAGCAATTGCAGATTCGGTAGCGTCATGGTTGCACCATTACTACAGCGACAATGGCTTACTTCAAGCACAACCAGGTCAAAGGATCTGTCCCATATTACCAGCGCAACATTTAAAAAATTTTTTTTATCTTCCTGTAGTACAGGGTTTCCTAAACTCGGCCCCTAGCACTGCACAGCTGATTCAAATAATCAAAGCTTGATGAGTAGGTTATTTGAATCAGCTGTGTAGAGCTAGGCCKAAAAAACTAAACGTGCACCCAAGAGGGCCCCAGGTCTGAGTTTGGGAGACCCTGCTATAGCAGATCGCCGGGACCATTTTACATCCATAATAAACCATGGGGTGGGGCGGTTGTTAACCATTTGTTTACACTTTGTTCAGTCGTGTTACCTCATTGGCTAGCTATCGAACTTTACCAGTTTATCCAAACACTTGGGGGCACAGAAAGAATGTGAAAAMGGATAGCTTCTTCAGGAGATCACAGCATTGCAATGGCTGAATGACACATCTCTTGCACGTCATCATCACAAAGCGGACCTTTTTAAAGAGACAGTAACATTTTCAATGGAAAAATTGTGCTTTTACAACGATGCAGAAACCTAATATTCCACAAATGACTTAGTCATTTCAATGTCTTTACCGGGCTACATATTAGTTTCTAGGGCAAAACATCTGCTTCTGGTGCTCCTAAATTTCATGTGGTGCTCCTAGCTTTTTAAAGTTGAGCGCACCAGTGCTACCAATGACATTTTCTTTATTTAGTGCCTTGCATGGTAGAGTACTAGAAAATTGGACAATAGTTGGCAAGGCCTGCATTATGTTTCGACTGGCTATCTAACTGATCATCTATCTTTACTGGCTATCTAACTAACCCGATTTAATAAAAGCGAATCTGAATCTGCCCATCACAGGAGGTGGGTTCGGCAGCAGCTGAATGTGTGGATGTGGAGTTCAAATGATTCATTCTGACTTCCTTTTACCATTATCATCTGAGCCCTGGATGGGTCCTTTGTTTCTGCCTGGGGGCTGAGGTCTGATACGCATAATAGGGGCAGTCTGACGCTGCTGGGACACTGTGGTGTGGGGAAGAAACATCAGCTGGATGTCCCTGGGGCATTCTCACCTTCTGTTAACCCTTTCATAAAGATAAAGACAGACGGCCAGCGACATCAGCATGTCTGGCTGACTCAAAGTGTCTACGTCCATGTCTGTTCAATCACCACTTCTATGCTAATATATGTCTAGAGGGCTCCTGAGTGGCGCAGTGGTCTAAGGCACTGCATCTCAGTGCAAGGGGCGTCACTACAGTCCCTAGTTCGAATCCAGACTGTATCACATCCGGCCGTGAATGGGAGTCCCGTATTTTATTTTAGTATACCTTTATTTAACTAGGCAAGTCAGTTAAGAACAAATTCTTATTTTCAATGACGGCCTAGGAACAGTGGGTTAACCGCCTTGTTCAGGGGCAGAACGACAGATTTGTACCTTGTCAGCTCGGGGATTTGAACTTGCAACCTTTCGGTTACTAGTCCAACGCTCTAACCACTAGGCTACCCAGCCGCCCTGTTGGCCGCCCAAAATTGGCCCAGCGTCGTCCGGGTTTGGCCGGGGTAGGCCGTCATTGTAAATAAGAATGTGTTCTTAACTGACTTGCCTAGTTGAATAAAATCCAAATCTATAAAAAATCATGATGATAGGACAGTCTAGTCAGTCACTGGTTCTATACAGATGGACTAAACTAGACATAGAAGAACATGGTAGACTTGTATCGTCTGAAACGAGTTAAAGGATGTATGTCCGTGGACATCGGGGTCTCAAGGGGTCTAGTCTGGGTTTGTGTGTCAAGGGCTCCGGTTTTCACTTAATCTCTCTTCGGACACACAGAGCCACCAGTTCTATTACACATACGGATGAACTAGACCAGACATATATTAGCATAGAAGTGGTGAAGGAACTAGACATGGACATAGAATTAGACATAGACCAGCATGGTAGACACTTTGTGAGTCAATGAGTCAGCCAGACACGCTGATGTCGCTGGCCGTCTGTCTCTATCTTTATGAAAGGGTTAACAGAAGGTGAGAATGCCCCAGGGACATCCAGCTGATGTTTCTTCCCCACACCACAGTGTCCCAGCAGCGCCAGACTGTCCCTATTATGCGTCTCAGACCTCTGCCCTCAGCCCCTAGGCCGAGACAAAGGACCCATCCAGGGCTAGGGGCCAGCCCCTCTCTCTCCCTGCCTGCTGTCCAGCCTCCCTCGCTCTGCCTTTCCCTCTGTATCGGTCTCTGTCTGTCTCTCTCTTCCTGCCTGCTAGCCATCCTCCCTCTGTCTCTGCCTTTCTCTCGGTCTCTCTCCCTTTTTTCATCTCCTTCTCCCAGCTTCTCTCCCTCTCTCCCTAGCTTTCACTCTCCCTCTTACATCCCTCCCTGGCTTTCACTCTCCCTCTACATCCCTCCCTGGCTTTCACTCTCCTTCCCAGTCTTCTGTGAGCCCAGTCCCCACTCCCCCTCCTCTCCATTTGAATATCAACAGAGCCGGCCCTGTGTTGTTACTCCTCCACCTATCAGGCTCAACGACTTTCAATGACAGACAGGCTATGTCCCAAATGGCACCCTATTCCCTACATAGGACACGACTTTTGACCAGAAAAGTAGTGCACTATATAGAGAATAGTATCCCATTTGGGATGCAATCAGACAGCGCCTGTGGAATGTATTGTTTGGCCTGCGCTGCCTCGTTCTGTAGTGATAAGGTACAGACAGTTTGGCTCCTTTGGAAGGGAGAGGAGAGGAGAGCGGAGGGTAAAGTGGAGTTGGGGAGGATATGAGAGAGGAGGGAAGAAGACTGGACAGAGAAGGGAGAGAGTACAGGTGAGAAGAGGGGTAAGGAGAGGAGATTTAGAAGAGAGGAGGGAAGGGGAGAGGAGAGAGGAGAACGCTCCATACCTGGGGCTTCCAGAGGCCAGCAGACAGAGAAGCAGACGAGCCCCTCACACCTGAAACACACCTGAACATCTACCTGAAACGTACCAATAATAGAATAAACGTTTGTTGTTTTGTGTGGGAAAAAAACATTTCAATTTTTTTTCTTCTAATCTGCTTCTAGCTGCATTCCACTCTGTCTGCGTGGGGTCTGTAAAGCCTATTCCTTCTAAGCCATGTAACAGTGGGAACAGAGAGTCCTACAGTCAAGATATGGACCCAGTCAGTCCGTCTGTGTTCTGGGGGGCGAGGGCTGGGGGCGCTGGTCTGATATGCATCCCAAATGGTACCCTATTCCCTATAACGCAATACTTATTACCAGGGCCAATAGGGAATATGGTTCCATTTGGGATACACGCCTGGGCTGGTCTGACTGGCATAAGGCTGGGCCAAGTATGTCGTCTGCTCTGCAGGCAGGGAAAGGGAGGGAGAAGGGAATGAGAGAGGGGAATTGCTGGAACCAGGCCAAACATGAGCCAATCCTGGACCAGCTAGTTTGTGTCTGCTTCCCAGGAAACACTGGGGCCAGTGCAAGGGTGTCTGGATTCCGGCTCTGTAGTGTGTTTACCTGACCACATTAGTCTGAAGCCAGTTTGCTGGATACGTTCTTACAAAACAACATTGACAGCAAGCCATGCAAGCAACAAGGGACTGATCTAGATAGCTGTTTTGAATGCATTGAATACCTAATGATAGCTAGCCAGATGAAGCACTGGCTGATACAGAGTATCATATGAACACACAGGGTCCATAGCCCATATGCCAGTCTGTGCCACAGACCGATACCCCCCATACCCACAACTGTTATTGTGTTGAGTGGACACAATGAAGACTATAATACAGTGATTAGTGTGTGGCCCAAGCATCGCCCTGTGAACTGTTGGGATATGATGAGATATCACTGTATTATTGATGATTATACAGGCCTGCCTGCTGCATTTCTTGGATGGGCTAGGTAGGGCTTGGCTTGGCTGCTTTGTTGGTTGAAAGAGACTTTCTGGCTGGCCTCTTGTTGATAGTAGGAAGGACACTAGCTGTTACTGGGCATGGGCAGGGTAGGTATTGATATTTTAATTCAATCACAATGGATTAGTTTTCATGAAACTGCTGCCTGTGTTAGCTGCGGAGTTATTGCAATGTCTCTAGCTAGCCATCTATGTTGTGCTAGCTAGCAAATATGCTAACATTAGCTAGCTAGCTAAACATTTGGCTATGGGCTGGCACTGGCAGTATGGGATTATGTAAAGTTAATTAAATTGTTTCTTCGTCGTCTTGCTAAGCAGTTATCTAGCTGTGGCTATCTGGCTAGTATCAACAAGAGTTTTCTACAAAATAACAACATTAGCGCAGCTAGCTAGCGAACTTTGGAATCTAGACCAATCTTGACCATTTTAATTTTTACCCATGAACTAGCTAAGCAACATACACGGACATGCATTGTCAAACAAAACTACTGCCCCCTTCTGTTTTGGAGTATTTTAATAAGGCTGAGTAGCTGACGACTTGAAGGTCTTTGCTGTGTGAACACTAAAGAGATTGACTGCCGACACTGTTCAGAGGTGCTAAGTACTGTCGGCAGGCAAACGTTTGACAATCCTACCGCTGTGTCTGAACTATACTGAACTATGAACTACTGTCTTCCTTAACGAGTGTTCTCTCTCACCTGATGTCACCTGAAATCAAAGGTGGGGTGTAGCTTTCAGAGAGTGGGCTAGGTGTAGCTAGGAGAGCCAAGTAACTGAGGCTAAATGGGTTCACGCACGCACATAGATATACAGTGCCGTCAGAAAGTATTCACACCCGTTGACTTTTTCCATATTTTGTTTATACAAAGTGGGATTAAAATGTATTCAACTGTCTACACAAAATACGCTTATGTTAAAGTGGAAGAAAAATGGGAACATTTGTTTTAAAAAAAATAAAAAAGTGTACTAAATAAAACACTCATACCTTCATTAGATAAATATTCAACTCCCTGAGTCAATACATGTTAGAATCACCTTTGGCAGCGATTACAGCTGTGAGTCTTTTTGGGTAAGTCTCGTAAGAGCTTTCCACACCTGGATTGTGCAACGTTTGACCATTATTCTTTTCCAAATTCTTCATGCTCTGTCAAATTGGTTGGTCATCATTGCTAGACAACAATTGTCAGGTCTTGACATAGATTTTCAAGCAGATTTAAGTCAATAC
Organism: Salvelinus sp. IW2-2015; assembly: GCF_002910315.2. Classification (NCBI taxonomy): domain Eukaryota; kingdom Metazoa; phylum Chordata; class Actinopteri; order Salmoniformes; family Salmonidae; genus Salvelinus; species Salvelinus sp. IW2-2015. Next base: position 2,117,143 of record NC_036842.1, on the reverse strand, counting down.
TGTAACTCGGGCCACTCGGGAACTTTCATTGTCTTCTTGGTAATCTACTCCAATGTAGATTTGGCCTTTTGTTTTAGGTTATTGTCCTGCTGAAAGGTGAATTAATCAAATCAAATGTTATTTGTCACATACTCATGGTTAGCAGATGTTAATGCGAGTGTTGCGAAATGCTTGTTTAAAAAAAAAAGAAATCCCAGTGTCTGGCGGAAAGCAGACTGAACCAGGTTTTCCTCTAGGATTTTGTCTGTTTAGCTCCATTCCGTTTCTTTTTTATCCTGAAAAACTCCCCAGTCCTTAACGATTACAAGCATACCCATAACATGACCCATCCACAACAATGCTTGAAAATATGGAGTGGTAATCAGGAATGTGTTGTATTGGATTTGCCCCAAACATAACACTTTGAATTCAGGACAAAAAGTGAATTGCTTTGCCACATGTTTTGCAGTATTACTTTAGTGCCTTGTTGCAAACAGGATGGATGTTTTAGAATATTCTGTACAGACTTACTTCTTTTCACTCTATCAATTAGGTTAGTATGGTGGAGTAAGTACAACAACATTCCACAGTGTTGTTGACCTATCATCAGTTTTCTCCTATTAAAGCCATTAAACTCTGTAACTGTTTTAAAGTCACCGTTGGCCTCGTGGTGAAATCCCTGAGCGGTTTCCTTCCCCTCCGGCCTGTATCTTTGTAGTGACTGATGTATTGATACACCATCCAAAGTGTAATTAATAACTTCACCATGCTCAAAGGGATATTCAATGTCTGCTTTTTATTTTACCCGTCTACCAATAGGTGCCCTTCTTTGCGAGACATTGGAAAACCTGCCTGGTCTTTGTGGTTTAATCTGTGTTGGAAATTCGCTGGACCTTAAGTATGTGTGGGGTACAGAGATGATGTGGTCATTCAAAAATCATGTTAAACACTATTATTGCACACAGAGTGAGTCCATGCAACTCATTATGTGTCTTGTTAAGTGACCTGAATGTATTTAGGCCTGCCATAATACAGGGGTTGAATACTTATTGACTCAAGACATTTCATCTTTTCAGTTTTAATAAAACATTATTTTTTTTATTTTTTTTATTTTTTATACAGAATTCCACTCTGACATTATAGGGTATTTTGTGTAGGCCAGTGACAAAAAAAAATCTAAATTTAGTGAATTTTAAATTCAGGCTGTAACACAAAAAAAATGTGTCAAAAGTCAAGGGGTGTGAATACTTTCTGAAGGCACCACAACTTCCCCCTGATTGAGTGAGTCTCTAATATTCCTTTCATACGAAGATGTTTTTCCGCCAACTTTACCATACTGTCAACTTTTTCCCGCATTTTTGTTGTACCTGAGAGGTATTGTTGGTATCAAAGCCAAAACATTTATTTACGCTTAACGATCTCGTAAAAATGTCGGTTAAACTTCTGCCTCCGGTTTAGTATGATATGTAGCCGTAAATGCTGAGGAGGCATTGGCACGCGCTACGCTGTTAAACTCTTGATTGTTGCTAGGTAACCATCCTCCTGCCAGTTCTAAACTTTGCAAGGCATGTCACTTCCCCTATCTCTTCGCATAGCCCACCACTAAGCATGCAATGTTTTCTTAACCACAACTGGATGAATCCATAAAGAATTACTGTGGGAATAAATATCACAGAATGACGAAAATATTGGAATAAAGTAGGCTGATGCAATTGAAGGCATGTAGTTAAATTGTTACGTTCTGAAACTCCCTAAGTTATCCAATCGTTGTAATAAATTTGAAGGAATAGCCTACCCGCATGTGGTCAACTAGATGATCATTTCAGCATCGTTTTGATTGGGACAGCGGTCGGGAGTAGGCCCATGGGACCCCATGTCGTCCAGAAAGTTATACTTTTGAATCATGTGTCCATAGAACAGTCTTCCAAGAGTCTTGATGATCTTCCAGGTGCTTTTGGCAAACTTGAGTCAACAAACACTGCATTCCACAGTAAGAACATCTTATCAACGGTCAAGCATGGTGGTGGTAGCGTGACGGTTTAGGAATGCTTTGCTGCATCAGGACCTGGACGACTTGCCTTAATAGAAGGAACCATGATTTCTGCTCTGTATCAGAGAATTCCACAGGAGAATGTCAGGCCATCCCTCTGTTAGCTGAAGCGCAGCTGGGTCATGCAGCAAGACAATGATCCAAAGCACACAATCAAGCCTACATGAAAATAGCTAAAAAAGCATCACATTTGAAGTTTTGGAATGGCCTAGTCAATGTCCAGACCTAATCCCAATTGAGTTGTGGCAGGACTTGAAACGAGCAGTTCGTGCTTGAAAACCCGCAAATGTCGCTGAGTTAAAGCAGTTCTGCATGCAAGAGTGGGACAAAATTCCTCCACAGCGATGTAAGAGACTGATCAACAACTACAGGAAGCTTTTGGTTGCAGTCATTGCAGCTAAAGGTGGCACAACCAGATATTTAGTGCAAGGAGGCAATTACTTTTCACACAGGGGAATTGGGTGTTGTATAACTTTGTTATTCAAATAAGTATCCATTGTTTTGCTTTTTGTCAAATCAGGTTCCCTTTATCTAATATTGGGTTTTGATTGAAGATCTGATAACATTCAGTATCAAAAATATGCGGAAAGAGAAAATCAGAAAGGGTGCAAGTACTTTTTCACAGCACTGTTAAGTATCTTCAGTTTATGGTTTCCAGTGTCCCAGTTAGGTCAATGGAGGGCTGAACACATTTAACTGGGCCTGTGTCAAGGTCAGAGGCCACCTAAGTACCTTTACCTCAGCAACTAGACTGGTACAGATGGAATTACATCAGATAGATGGGTTTTACCAGTTTTTGTTTGTAGCTAGCTAGCTCATGTCCTGACTGGCTGTCACCAACCGCCTGTAGATACTGACTCTTTTGTGTTGTCATCTGTAAGGAATACCAGGAAGTTATAGACACTGAATCCGACATTTGTCTGGTCATATACAGTACCAGTCAAAAGTTTGGACACATCTACTCGTTCAAGGGTTTTTCTTTATTTTTATKTTTTCTACATTGTAGAATTAAAGTGAAGACATCAAAACTATTAAATAACGTATATGCAATCATGTAGTAACCAAAAAAGTGTTAAACAAATCAAAATATATTTTAGATTCTTTCCCTAGAAAGCTTTGCACACTCTTGGCATTCTCTCAACCTGCTTCACCTGGAATCCTTTTCCAAGTCTTGAAGGAATTCCCACATATGCTGAGCACTTGTTGGCTGCTTTTCCTTCATTCTACAGTCCAACTCATCCCAAACCATCTCAATTGGGTTGAGATCGGTTGATTGTGGAGGCCAGGTCATCTGATGCAGCACTCCATCACTCTCCTTCTTGGTCAAATAGCCTTTACACCGCCTGGTGGTGTGTTGGGTCATTGTCCTGTTGACAAACAAATACTAGTCCCATTAAGTGCAAACCAGATAGAATGGCATATCGCTGCAGAATGCTGTGGTAGCTATGCTGGTTAAGTGTGCCTTACATTCTAAACACTGACAGTGTCACCAGCAAACACCCCCACACCTCCTCCTCCATGCTTCACGGTGGAAACCACACATGCGGAGATCATCCGTTCACCTACTCTGCATCTCACAAAGACACGGCAGTTAGATTCCAAAAATCTCAAATTTGGTCTCATCAGAAAAGGACATATTTCCACCAATCTAATGTCCATTGCTTGTGTTTCTTGGCCGAAGCAAGTCTCTTCTTCTTATCGGTGTCCTTTAGTAGTGGTTTCTTTGCAGCAATTCGACCATGAAGGCCTGATTCACGCGGTCTCCTCTGAACAGTTGATGTTGAGATGTGTACAACTGAATGCTTTCAACTGAAATGTGTCTTCCGCATTTAACCCAACCGCTCTGAATCAGAAGCGCTTGATAGTTTTTGCTGCTGCGCTTTAAGAAACGTTCAAAGTTTAGAAATTTTCCAGATTGACTGACCTTCATGTCTTAAGGTAATGATGGACTGTCGTTTCTCTTTGCTTATTCGAGCTGTTCTTGCCATAATATGGACTTGGTCTTTTACCAAATAGGGCTATCTTCTGTATACCTTGTCACAACACAACTGATTGGCTCAAACGTATTAAGAAGGAAAGAAATTCCACAAATGAACTTTTAACAAGGTACACCTGTTAATTGAATTCTATTCCAGGTGACTACCTGATGAAGCTGGTTGAGAGAATGCCAAGAGTGTGCAAAGCTGTCATCAAGGCAAAGGGTGGCTACTTTGAAAAACCTAAAATATATTTTGATTTGTTTAACACTTTTTTGGTTACTACATAATTTTTCATATGTGTTATTTCATAGTTTTGATGTCTTCACTATTCTGCAATGTAGAAAATAGTACAAATAAAGAATAACCCTTGAATGAGTAGTAGAGGTTGACCGATTATGATTTTTCAATACCGATACCAATTATTGGAGTACCAAAAAAAAGCTGATACCGATTAATCGGACGATTTTTATAGTGACAATTACAACAATACTGAATGAACACTTATTTTAACTTAATATAATACATCAATAAAATCAATTTAGCCTCAAATAAAATGAAACATGTTCAATTTGGTTTAGATAATGCAAAAACAAAGTGTTGGAGAAGAAAGTAAAAGTGCAATATGTAAAAAAGCTAACGTTTAAGTTCCTTGCTCAGAACATGAGAACATATGAAAGCTGGTGGTTCCTTTTAACAGGAGTCTTCAATATTCCCAGGTAAGAAGTTTTAGGTTGTAGTTATTATAGGAATTATAGGACAATTTCTCTCTATACGATTTGTATATCATATACCTTTGACTATTGGATGTTCTTATAGGTACTTTAGTATTGCCAGCCAAATCTCGGGAGTTGATAGGCTTGAAGTCATAAACAGCTCAATGCTTGAAGCACAGCGATGAGCTGCTGGCAAAACGCACGAAAGTGCTGTTTGAATGAATGCTTACGAGCCTGCTGCTGCCTACCATCGCTCAGTCAGACTGCTCTATCAAATCATAGACTTAGTTATAACATAATAACACACAAAAATATGAGCCTTAGGTCATTAATATGGTCGAATCCGGAAACTATAATCTCGAAATACGGAACCGTTCCGTATTTTATCTAACGGGTGGCATCCATAAGTCTAAATATTCCTGTTACATTGCACAACCTTCAATGTTATGTCATAATTACGTAAAATTCTGGCAAATTAGGCGGCCCAAACTGTTGCATATACCCTGACTCTGCGTGCAATGAACGCAAGAGAAGTGACACAATTTCACCTGGTTAATATTGCCTGCTAACCTGGATTTATTTTAGCAAAATATGCAGGTTTAAAAATATATACTTCAGTGTATTGATTTTAAGAAAGGCATTGATGTTTATGGTTAGGTACAATCGTGCAACGATTGTGCTTTTTTCGCAAATGCGCTTTTGTTAAATCATCCCCCATTTGGCGACGTTCGCTGTCTTTGTTAGGAAGAAATAGTCTTCACAGAGTTCGCAACGAGCCAGGTTAGCAGGCAATATTACCTAAATATGCAGGTTTAAAAATATATACTTGTGTATTGATTTTAAGAAAGGCATTGATGTTTATGGTTAGGTACACATTGGAGCAAGACAGTCCTTTTTCGCGAAAACGCACCGCATCGATTATATGCAACGCAGGACATGCTAGATAAACTAGTAATATCATCAACCATGTGTAGTTATAACTAGTGATTATGATTGATTGATTGTTTTTTATAAGATAAGTTTAATGCTAGCTAGCAACTTACCTTGGCTTCTTACTGCATTCGCATAACAGGCAGTCTCCTCGTGGAGTGCAATGTAATCAGGTGGTTAGAGCGTTGGACTAGTTAACTGTAAGGTTGCAAGATTGAATCCCCGAGCTGACAAGGTAAAAATCTGTCATTCTGCCCCTGATCAAGGCAGTTAACCCACCGTTTCTAGGCCGTCATTGAAAATAAGAATGTGTTCTTAACTGACTTGCCTAGTTAAATAAAGGATAAATAAAGGTGTAAAAAAAAAAATATCAACATCGGCCAAATCGGTGTCCAAAAATACCGATTTCCGATTGTTATGAAGACTTGAAATCGGCCCTAATTAATCGCCCATTCCGATTAATCGGTCGACCTCTAATGAGTAGGTGTGTCCAAACTTTTGACTGGTACGTATGTTTGTCCAGAGATGGCGTCAAAACCGGAAGTCTCAAGACCGAGACTAAAGATCAGGACTCCATCTCTGTGGTTGTCCTGTCCATTGATCTTTATCTTAACATTTTCTTCTTCTGTCTTTTCTCTGTCTCTCTACAGACGTTCCCGGAGCTGAAGTTTCGGTACGTGGAGGAGGACCAGCCTGAAGACTTCTTCATCCCTTACGTGTGGTCCCTGGTTTTCAACTCTGGAGTAGGCCTTAACTGGAGCCCTACGGGCATAGAACTCTTCGGCATGGACTCTGGCTGATTGTGGGAGTTCACGCCAATCCAAACTTCCACTTTAGTCAAATGTTCACTTAGTCATGCATTGATGTAAATGGGAGATGTTACCTTAGTGGAAGTTAGGATTCGTGTGTGTGTGTTTATTTGTATATGTGTGTGCGCACTGCTTTGGAAGTGCCTCTACCCTCACAGACAGATCCCTGGGTTACTATGGGATGTTAGACAGGAGGACATTGAATATACCGGTCTTCCTTCCTGCTCCTATTTGTTCATATCAGACAGACTTTTCCTCTGTGCTTCCACGTAGCCTGGTGTTAGTCCAGACTGAACACTGAGCTCACCATTGTGAGTCATAATTCAGTCTGGTACAACCGGGCTAGCTTCCACATGGTTCAGCTCCACAACCAGACCTCAACAGCAGCACTGAATACTAAGGATGGTACTCTTTACAGAGACACTTTGTTTTCTCCATTATTGGGAGTTTGGTGAATTTTTTTGTCCTCAGTCTTTCTCAGGTTTTCTCTGGTTTTGCCTCACTTCAAATTCACCCTTGGTTTTTTCGGGTTTGCTTAAATCTTTTTATTTTTTTATTTGTTATGAAGTAAAGTAGTTATGGTTCAAGGTAATTAAAAAAAATCGGAGTATTCAGAGTATTCAACTGTCAGAGTATTCAGAGAATTTAACTGTCAGAGTATTCAGAGTATTCAACTGTCAGAGTATTCAGAGCAGGTCACCTGGGATCCTGGGTTGAGGACTGGACAGTTGATGACAGTTAACGATTGGTGATGGCCTAGAGGTGTCAACGATACTTGTCGCTGTAGCCTAGTCCCAGAACTTGTCACAAACAGAATCTGGGACCAGGCTTTTGTGACCGTCTTAAGTCACGTCTTTACCACAGCAAAACAGGGGTCCTCGTTTTTCATCAGTTTGATTCAACTCTCCTTATTTTCAGTCGGTTGTCCCAATGTTATTTTGTGCACAATCATGTTTGTTTGTTTATTTGTTTATTTGCTTGTTTTATAGGATTAGTTTTTTTATTATTGTATTTATGTATGGATTTTGATATTTGCCCCCACCAAAACATAAACGACAATCAACAGCAACAACAGTAGCAAAATGAGATCCTTAATCTCCTTGTAAAGGAACATCAACAAATCATTTTTTTTTTACGCCATCTTATTTCCTGGTAGTTACGCATTTGTCTTAATGTCAATATAGAACAATAACAACTGACAGTTTTGCAAATTCTAAGTTGAATTTAGCAAGCATAATGATTAAAAAATATAAAAATAACTATATACTGTATAGGCTATCACATCTTTATGTAGCCTTGTAAATCTTCCAGGATGCGTCGAAATTGGTACCCTATTCCCTATATAGTGCACTACTTTAGTAGATAGTACAAAAATAAAATAGTTTACTGTAGGGATTAGGGTGCCATTTGAGATGCGACCCCAATGTTGTACAGATCAGGGAACGCATGTAAATGATTTTATAAACAAATACAAACGCATGTTTGTTTCTGTTCCTAGATGTTCCACATGAATCTGAAGGGAAGATGTTCCTTTTAAGTGTTCCAAATGGCACCCTATTCCCTCTAAAGTGCACTACTAGGGCCCACAGGGCTCACTTTGAATATTTTTGCTTCTGCAAAAAAATGAACTGACAAATATGTTTAGAATAGATATTTATGAATGCATCAACATGACATGCATAATAAAACATGATTGAGTGAGAGGTTGTCCCTGTAGGCAGACTGTAGGATCCAATGTTTGAAGTAAACCTTGCTGTTACAGAACTGCGGTCAAAGATGGGGTGCCTCCCAAACATTTGTCGTTCTTCCTGAAGTGTGCACTTGTCCACTACTTCCCACACATTTAAAACCATTGAAGGGAGGTGAACAAGTGCTCACTTTGGGGAAAAAGGACAGATTATTCGGATGTACCCAAAGATGTATTCTCTCCTTGCGTTCAGTAACAAGAGTGTTCTCTATAGTGAGTGTGTGAAGTTTAAAAAGCACCCCCTTTTTTCTACTTAAAAAAATAAATAAAATGTTTTTTTTTACTTTTACCCCTTTTTCTCCTCAATTTCGTGATATCCAATTGGTAGGCCGTTGAGAAGCACTCTTGAAAGCATTTTATTTAATTGGGGTTGTTATGACCGCTGTTTTCCTCAGAAAAATAAGAAGAATGTATTAAAACTGGAATCTTGCTGGAATCTTGCTGTTTGCGTGTAAGTAAATTATTCTGGAATGTTAGTTCACTGTGGTAACAACGGACTAAAGTACCATGCTTCATATATTATCCCCTTTCTACTTCAAATGTAATAGTTGTCTTCTATACCTCCTATGTAATCACAAAAACATCTATTGTAAAAAATGATTGTATGTTTAAAAAGTGATGGGTTGGTATGTACAGATCTAGAGTACATTTTATCTGTATATTACTCTATTACAAATACGACAGAGAGACAGACTGTTTTCTATAAGGAGGTGAAATTGAAACATGACTCCACTTAGGTAGCTGGAGTTAACAATACAATATGATCCTTTGTGTGTTTGTCAACCCTGTTGAAGTGAATTTCATGCTTTTTCCTCTTTATTGGAACGATTTTCATGGCTGAATTACAATTTCCTTTCTGAATAACAATAATACTTTATTTTATTTAATGTAAAGAATAGACCATATGATGGTTACTGACAATGATTTCTACTCTATTTCTGGGTTTGGACTGCTCCTAAGCCTGTTACAAAAAGTATASAGTCTATCTCTGGTTGCTCTTTTCTGTCCTTTCATTAGCTAACTCTCATGACACACACACACATCTACACACACCCATTCTAGATGCGCCAGATGGCTACGGTCTTGGTAAAGTGCCATGCTAGCTATACTCACCTTGTTGTTTCCTGTAGTAGGGGTCACCTTAGAGGGCTTCCATTACAGMGTGCGTCCCAAATGGCACCCTATTCTCTATATAGTGTACTACTTTTGACCAGGTTTATATGGCTTTTGTCTGAAGTAGTGCACTTTATTGGGAATAGGGTGCCATTTGGGACGCAAGCCAAGTGACCACTTCTGGGAGATGTAGTTGAYGCAATAGAGACCTCAACCTGGCTCGTATTCATTAGTGTATACCGTAGCAAACCATTATGCAACAGAAAAAGTTTTTTTCAAGGGAAAATGAGGGTGTCTTTTTCAGATGGATATTTTGGTCTGTTTTCTTCAATTTGGTGTGTAGTGAATACAACCCTGATCCCTGGTTGGCGGCGGTCGTGTCAGCGGCGGCCTCATCGCCAAAACTAAGACCGTCGCCGAAACAGATKATKTCATTTTGCTCTTTTGAAGCRTTTTCAACTGTGTGTGTGTTTTCTATCCCTGTTCACTCCTCTCCCTGTAGGTTTTACAGATGTTCCCCACCCCATGGCTGCAACCTTTCTAATTTAGTGTACCCTGCGTGCTCAACCCATGTGGAATTCCTAGTCACCGGCAGCGTTTGGAACTGCCAACCTGCGGTCAAGAAGGCTGAGTTCCAACACTTTTTGGCCTAGACAGCGACATGGKTTACACCAGAGAACACTTATACTCCAGATGCTTTCTTGTCAGCTGACTCACAGTCCGAGAGCATCTGGTCYTTTCGGTGGTGGCACAGGGRTACTCATTTCTCCTAAGTGGAGATGTTCTCTTTTATCCCTCTCACACCTCATTTCCTAATTTGAAATTCATGCTGCCACTGTCACTTGTCCGCTCAAGCTTTATATTGTTGTCGTCTATCTCCCACCAGGTGCCCTTGGAGAGTTCCTCAATGAGCTTGACACCTTGATAAGCTCATTTACCGACAATGGCTCACCACTCATCGTACTGTGTGACTTCAACCACCTGATGCCTGACTTAATTTCTTTCCACCTCTTTCCATTGTRTGTACCCCATGAAGAGTAGCTGCTGCCTTCGTTTTCTCTCCCTCTCTCCACCAACCCTCCCAACTCAGCTCAGACCCTACCCAGATGGRCATGCCCCATCGCAATGTTCGCTCRCTCCCACTACTCTCRACTCTTCTATCATATCATCTCTACCWGCTGCTAAATCCTTCTCTCTCCTMTCTCCTGATTATGCCTATTCGACACTACTAYCCCCCCTTTCCGCATCCTATGACTCTCTCTGTCTCCTTTCTTCATGGCCGGCTCAGCCCTCCCCTCTTGCACCGTGGTTGAGTGACTCACTGTGAGCCCATAGAATAAGGCTGTGGGCAGCTGAGTGGAAGTGGAAGAAAGCTAAACTTCTGGAGGACCTATCATCCTTCCATTCCATCCTCTCTACCTTCTCTTCCTCTGTATCRGCTTCTAAAGTCGCTTACGATGGCTTTAAATTTCAAGCTCCTGCCTCTAACCCTTGGAAACCTTTTTCCCTCCTCCACCTCCTCCCCCGGCTTGTCTGCGGATTACTTTGTCAACCACTTTGAAAAGAAGGTTGACGATATCCGCTCCTCATTCACTGAGCCTATTGAATCCACTGGTCCCACTCTCACATAACTACCTTACACCCCTTTCTCCCCTCTGTCTCTTCAGATGAAATCCTGCGACTAGTAATATCCAGCCGCCCGACAACTTGCCCACTCGACTCCATSCCCTCCTCCCTTCTTCAGACCATCTCTGGAGACCTCRCATTCTTCACTTCCCTCATCAACTCATCCCTGACCACTGGCTGCGCCCCTCTGACTTCTAAATGGCCAGAGTCGCTCCCCTCCTTAAGCAACCAACACTCAACCCCTCTGACTTCAAAAACTACAGACCATTATCCCTTCTTGATTTTCTTTCCAGAACACTTGAGCGTGCTGTCTATGACCAACTCCCTTGTTATCTCTTTCAGAGCGATCTTCTTGACCATAGCCAGTCAAGCTACAAGATGGCTCACTCAACTGAGACTGCTCTCCTCAGTGTCACGGAGGCTCTCCACTCTGCCAAAGCTGACTCTCCTCTGTTCTCATCCTCGTAGATCTATCCGCTGCCTTCAACACCGTGAACCATCACATCCTCCTCTTCCACCCTCTCAGGGCTAGGCATCTCAGGCTCCTTACACGCTTGGATTGCATCCTACCAGGCAGGTCGCTTTTACCAGGTGACGTGGAAAGGATCTGAGTCTGCACCACATGCTCTCACTACTGGTGTCCCCCAGTGCTCGGTTCTAGGCCCTCTTTTCTCTATATACCAAGTCACTCGGCTCCGTCATATCCTCACATTTTCTCTCCTGTCATTGTTATGCGGAAGCCACATTTACAGGATTAACTTGCTATTGGTTTTTTGTTCTTTTTTTGTATTTTACCTCCTTTTTCTCTCCAATTTCGTGATAGCCTATTGCGATCCAATTATGATCTTGTCTCATCACTGCAACTCCRCAACTGGCTCGGGAGAGGCGAAGGTCGAGTCATGCGTCCTCCGAAACATGACCCGCAAAACCGCGCTTCCTAATGTGTCGAAGGAAACACTGTTCAACTGACGACCGAAGTCAGCCTGCAGGCGCCCGGCCCACCACAAGGAGTCGCTAGAGCGTGATGAGCCATGTAAAGCCCCCCCGGCCAAACCCTCCCCTAACCCGGACGACGCTGGGCCAATTGTGCGCCGCCTTAAGGGACTCCCGGTCCGGTTATGACACAGCTTGGGATCGAACCCAAGTCTGTAGTGACCCCTCAAGCACTGTGTGTGCCTTAGACCGCTGCCACACTCGGGAGGCCATGAAATATGAATATTGACATATCTTCAATCTCACGTACATGCAAAGTAGTGTTAGAACATTTGTTCTCTCAGGCTAGTGGAAAAAAGMTTTGCAACATTTGAGCATAGCAATAATCCCTCCTCTTTGCACGTCGATATGCAATGTTGTCAGCAGCAGCACTACTGTCAACCAAGGCACCTTAAAATGTAAGCATTCCCTGCCTACATAAAAGGTATGTATGCCGTCATTATGTTGGTGTGAACAAGACTTCCAGACCGCAGACCTAACAACCTGCCTCTCCTTTCCCCCAGGTTAGAACTAGCTACAGTTTTATTCCTCATGATCTGACAGTTTGTCATAGTGCTGTTATCAAAGGGAATTTTCCCAACTTCAAATCAAGGTGGTGAGTAAATAGCCTACCATTTTTTGCCAGATCCATGCAGTGTTTAAAAAATAAAATAAAATAAAAAATGGCTAATGGCTTTTACATGCATGTAGCCCTCAGCTTGACTTTCTCTCTGCGGAGAGAAATGACGGTGCTTTTTTACAACATGCTTTAATGTCATATAATGCCATAAAACTGTGGTTCAGAGTTCAATTCTTTGTCATAAATCATTTGGAGCCTTAACAACTACTCTCTGCTAGCCTCTAGATTAGCCTTTTCTCTCTCGCTCCATCTCTCTCTCTTTCTCTCTCTCTCTCTCTCTTTCTCTCTCTCTCTCTCTCTCGCTCTCTCTCCCTCTCTCTCTCTCTCTCTCTCTCTCTAGCTCTCTCTCTCTCTCTAGCTCTCTCTCCAGCTCTCTCTCTCTCTCTCTCCTCTCTCTCCTCTCTCCTTCTCTCCTCCTCGCTCTCTCTCTCTCTCGCTCTCTCTCCATCTCTCTCCATCTCTCTCTCCATCTCTCTCGCTCTCGCTCTCTCTCTCTCCCTCTCTCTCTTTCTTCAAACAGTAAGATTTAAGTCTAGAAGGTGAGTCATGCCTGTCCTTCCAATGACCCCATGCTGTAAGTCTGTTATGTTTGTTCCACAATATACAGGGTGTGTCTGAAATACCACCCTATTCACTATGCCACCCCATATGGGGACTGGTCAAAAGTTGTGTAGTTATATAGTCGATTCTACGGAAGTGGTGCAAATTACAGTCCCACCACCCCAAAAATATTTTTTTTAAACTGTCAAGTCTCCAAACTTAGAACATATATTTAAATCATGATATGTAAATAAAATATTGAATAATTATACTTTCTTTTTTTTAGCTCAGCTGGTTAGCTAGCTCTGTCTCATTGATCACCAAATGTTGCTAGCCACTTAATATAACTTGTTTTCTCAATGTATGTTAGCTAGCTAGCTAAGTTAGCAATGTTATGAATACAACCTACATGCATGTCGACATCAGGATACAATTTGAGCACACTAGTTAGCTCCAAAAGTGGTTATAAACTTCTTCGGGATTGGTGTCCCTTCCACGGGACGGTTGAGCTAACGTAGGCTAATGCGATTAGCATGAAGTTGTAAGTAGCAAGAACATTTCCCAGGACATAGACATATCTGACTTAATCTAACTGCACTGTCCAATTTACAGTAGCTATTACAGTGAAATAATACCATGCTATTGTTTGAGGATGGTGCACAATTTTGAACATGAAAAGTTATTAATAAACAAATTAGGCACATTTGAGCAGTCTTAATACAGTATTTTGAACAGAAATACAATTGTTCTTTGGATCAGTCTAAAACTTTGCACATACACTGATTCCATCTAGTGGCCTAAATKWGAATTACACCTGGGCTAGAATAATACATTATGGCCTTTCTCTTGCATTTCAAAGGTGATGGTACAAAAAAATACAAAAGAACGGTTGGTGTGTTTCCTTTCAAATGGTACTAAGCATATGCATATCCTTGCTTCAGGGCCTGAGCTACAGGCAGTTAGATTTGGGTATGTCATTTTAGGCGAAAATTGAACAACTGGGTAAATCCATAAACAAATCACAATATATTTTATAATTGAGATTCTTTGCCTTGATGCAAGCTTTGCACATTCTTGGCATTCTCTCAACCAGCTTCCTGAGATAGTCACCTGGAATGCATTTCAATTAACAGGTCTGCCTAATTTGTGGAATTTCTTTCCTTCTTAATGTGTTTGAGCCAATCAGTTGTGTTGTGACAAGGTAAGGGTGGTAAAAGACCAAGTCCATATTATCGCAAGAACAGCTCAAATTAGCAAAGAGAAACYACAGTCCATCATTACTTTAAGACATGAAGGTCAATCTGTAAAATGTCAAGAACTTTGAAAGTTTCTTCAAGTGCAGTCGCAAAAACCATGAGGCGCTATGATTAATCTGGCGCTCATGAGGACCGCCACAGGAAATTAAGATCCAGAGTTACCTCTGCTGCAGAGGATCATTAGAGTTACCAGCCTCAGATTGCAGCCCAAATAAATGGGCTGCAATCTGACTAGGTATCCCCCTTTCCCTTTCCCCATGATGAAACTGGCTCTCATGATGACCGCCACAGGAAAGGAAGACCTCCGCTTCAGAGTATAAGTTCATTAGTTAACAGACTCAGAAATTGCAGCTCAAATCAATGCTTCACAGAGTTCAAGTAACAGACACATCTCAACATCAATTGCTCAGAGGAGACCGCGTGAATCAGGCCTTCATGGTKGAATTGCTGCAAAGAAACCGATACTAAAGGACACCGATAAGAAGAAGAGACTTGCTTCGGCCAAGAAACACAAGCAATGGACATTAGATCGGTGGGAATCTGTCCTTTTCTGATGAGACCAAATGTGCGATTTTTGGTTCTAACTGCCGTGTCTTTGTGAGATGCAGAGTAGGTGAACGGATGATCTCCGCATGTGTGGTTCCCACCGTGAATCATGTAGGAGGAGGTGTGATGGTGTGGGGGTGCTTTGCTGGTGACACTGTCAGTGATTTATTTAGAATTCAAGGCACACTTAACCAGCATGGCTACCACAGCATTCTGTAGCGATACGCCATCCCATGTGGTTTGTGCTTAGTGGGACTATCATTTGTTTTTCAACAGGACAATGACCCAACCCACCTCCAGGCTGTGTAAGGGGTATTTGACCAAGAAGGAGAGTGCTGCATCAGATGACCTGGCCTCCACAATCACCTGACCACAACCCAATTGAGATGGTTTGGGATGAGTTGGACTACAGAGGGAAGGAGCGCTCAACATATGTGGGAACTCCTTTAAGACTGTTGGAAAAGCATTCCAGGTGAAGCAGGTTGAGAAAATGTCAAGAGTGCAAATTTTCATCAAGCCTAAGGGTAGCTACTGTGAAGAATCTCAAATAKAAAATGGTTTTGAATTGTTTAACAGTTTTTTTGGTTACTACATGACTCCATATGTGTTATTTCATAGTTTTGATGTCTTCACCATTATTCTACAATGTAGAAAATAGTAAAAAGAAAGAAAGAAAAACGTTGAATGAGTAGGTGTATCCAAGCTTTTGACTGATACTGTATGGTTGTAAACGTACCATTAAGAAGTACCATAGTGATTGAGTGTCCATATGTCTGTACCATGATATTTGCATTGCTACTAAGCAAACCTCCAATTGTTCCCCACTAACCCCCCCACGGCTGTGATTAGTTTGCAGAGGTCTACAACACAGCTGACTGCTCTCTGCAACAGTATCGCGTTGTCCAAATGTTACAAAGTAGTGAGGCACAGTGCCAACTGTCAAGAGTCCGCTACATTCTGATTCCTAAGAACAGTCTCATCACTTTGGGTGCCGTTCAACTTCATCATCAAGTTGGCAAACTAGCTACCGTATAGCCATTCAATCAAGCACTAGGCTGCTAGCTGGCACAAGTTTGCTCCGCTGATTGAGAGTGATTTGCCATAGTAAAGGGTTGAACTCTAAACATAGAAATATCTGTCATCGCTCCGTCCCCTGTGACTGACTCTTCATCGCCACATTGTGTGTATCTACAGTGCTGTACAAACGGACCCCTTAGTTTACCAATGCTTGAAATATAGTACTGAGTTTTAGTTCAAGAACCCTGCAAGAGCACAAACATTGCAATAGAATAGCCCAAAACATAGACCAGACGTAATGCGGTGTTCCCAACCTTTCGTTTAACCGTGGCACACCTTGATTGGATATAAAATTCTGCGGCACACCTAAAATATCCCAGTTTATTGATTTAGTGGTAATGACCTCCATTCCATCTGAGCCGTACTGCTAATCATCCATTGTCTGTAACAAAGTTATTTTTTATACACTGAACAAAAATATAAACGCACCATGTAAAGTGTTGGTCCCATGTTTCATGAGCTGTAATAAAGATCCCAGAAATATTCCATACACGCACAAATTTGTTTACATCCCTGTTAGTATTTCTCCTTTGCCAAGATAATCCATCCATCTGACAGGTGTGGCATATCAAGAAGCTGATTAAACAGGTGCATCTTGTGCTGGGGACAATAAACAACAACAACAAATTCTTATTTACAATGACGGCCTACAAGAAGGCAAAAGGCCTCCTGCGGGGACAGGGGGCTGGGATTAAACATTTAAATTAAAATAGAAATATAGGACAAAACGCATCACGACAAGAGAGACACCACAGCACTACATAGGTCTCAAGTTTTGAGGGAGCGTGCAATTGGCATGCTGACTGCCGGAATGTCCACCAGAGGTCTTGCCAGAGAATTTAATGTACATTTTTGTCTACCATAAGCCGTTAGAGAATTTGTCAGTAAGTCCAACCGGCCTCAGAACTGCAGACCACATGTAACCACGCCAGCCCAGGACCTCCACATCCGGCTTCTTCACCTGCGGTATCGTCTGAGACCAGCCACCCGCACAGCTGATGAATTTCTACACAAACTGTCAGAAGTAGTCTCAGGGAAGCTTATCTGCGTACTCGTCCTCACCAGGGTCTTGACCTGGCTGCAGTTTTGATGTCTTAACTGACTTCAATGGGCAAATGCTCACCTTCGATGGCCACTGGCACGCTGGAGAAGTGTGCTCTTCACAGCTGAATCCCGGTTTCAACTGTACAGGGCAGATGGCAGACGTATGGGCGAGCGGTTTGCTGATATCAACATTGTGAACAGAGTGCCCCATAGAGGCGATGGGGTTATGGTATGGGCAGGCATAAGCTACGGACAATGAACACAATTGCATTTTATTGATGGCACTTTGAATGCACAGAGATATCGTGACGAGATCCTGAGGCCCATTGTCATGCAATTCATCCACCCCCATCACCTCATGTTTCAGCATGATAATGCACGGCCCAATTGTTGAGTTCGGCTCCTTTCTCTCTCTCTGGATCTGAGAGGGCACTGCCTGCTGTGGGAGGTCTTGACATATCACCGGGAGCAGCGGGCGCACGCTATCCTGCTTCTCGTGGGCCCATGAAAGGTTCAACGAAATGTGTGAGGGGTAGGAACGGGCAGATTTCAATGATGAGAAATGTCTTACTCCCTGGAGCAAAAATGTTGCGATCCAGGAGCACGAGTACAGGGCATCAATAAGATGCTCCCAAACATTTTAAACCAGCATCAGGAAATTGAGTCTATCATAGTTCATGTGGGATTCAATGACATTATGAAGGGCAGCTCAGAACAGCTGAAGATATCTTGCCATATCTTCAATCTAAGCCTACTAGAAAGTGTGTGCCCTCAGGCGTAGAGAGATGTAAAAGTAATTCTGCTACCCGAAAATAATAGTCCACTTTACTGGCTCAAATAGCTGACCAATCAGCCTGTTACCAACCCTAAGTAAACTTTTGGAAAAAATGGTGTTTGACCAGATACAATGCTATTTTACTGTAAACATATTGACAACAGACTTTCAGCACGCTTATAGGGAATAACATTCAACAAGCACAAATGACTGATGATTGGCTGAGAGAAATTGATGATAAAAATATTGTGGGGGCTGTTTTATTTGACTTCACTGGCTTTACACCCCCTGCTATATTGTGGATAAATAGTTACATGTCTAACAGAACACACTACACGCTACTACTGTTCTTTATTGGAAGCCTCTACAAAATAATCCCGGTAGAATCAGGAAATCCCCAGGGCACCTGTTTAGGCTCCTTACTTTTTTCAATCTTTACTAACGACATCAGGAAAGCCAGTGTCTATGTATGCGGATGACTCAACACTATACACGTCAGCTACTACAGTGACTGAAATGACTGCAACACTTAACAAAGAGCTGCAGTTAGATTCAGAATGGTTCGCAAGGAATAAGTTAGTCCAAAATATTACAAAAAGTAAAAGCAGTATATTTGGGACAAATCATTCATTAAACCCTAAGCCTCAACTAAATCTTGTACTGAATAATGTGGAAATTGAGCAAGTTGAGGTCATGGTCAAGACATGTTGATAAAACAGTAGCTAAGATAATAAAGCACTGCTCTGTCTTCTTGACAACACTGTCAACACGGCAGGTCCTACAGGCCCAAGTTTTGTCGCACCTGGACAACTGTTCAGTAGCAGTCAGGTGCCACAAAGAGGGACTTAGGAGAATTGCAATTGTCTCAGAACAGGGCAACGCGGTTGGGTCTTAAGTGTACACAAAGAGCTAACATTAATGTGACATGCATGTCAATCTCTCATTGCTCAAAGTGGAGGAGAGATTGACTTCATCACTTCTTGTTTTTATAAGAGGTGTTGACAAGCCGAATGCACCGAGTCGTCTGTTTAAACTTCTGGCACACAGCTCGGACACCCATGCATACCCCGCAAGACATGCCAGCAGAGGTCTCTTCACAATCCCCAAGTCCAGAACAGACAATTGGAGGCTCACAGTACTACATAGAGCCATGACTAAATGAAACTCTATTCCACATCAGGTAACTGATGCGAGCAGTAGAATCAGATTTTAAAAAACGAATACAAATCCACCTTATGAAACAGCGGGGTACTGTGAAGAAATACACACAGGTACAGACATACACAGACAGGCTCTAGCACAAACAATCTACAAACACATACATTGTAATATGTTGTATAGTGGTGTCAAATATGTTGTGTTGTGGTGGTGTGACTGTTTATATGATGTACTGTTTTATCTTTTGTTTAATGTGTGATGTAAGTGTCTTAATGTGTTTGGACCCCAGGAAGAGTAGCTAAAAATAGAAATACTCACCAGACATGTCACCCATTGAACATGTTTGGGGTGCTCTGGATCGACGTGTACAACACGGTGTTCCAGTTCCCGCCAATATCCAGCAACTTCACACAGCCATTGAAGAGCAGTGGGACAACGTTCCAACTGGCCACAATCAACAGCCTGATCAACTCTATACCAAGGATGTGGCGCTGTATGAGGCAAATGGTAGTCACACCAGATACTGACTGGGCTTCTGATCCACGCCCCTACTTTTTTTTTAAGGTATCTGTGACCAACAGATGCATATCTGTATTCTCAGTCCTGTGAAATCCATGAATTAGGGCCTAATAATTTATTTAAATTGACAAATGTTATTATATGAACTGTAACTCAGTAAATTGCTGCATGTAGAGTTTATTTCAATGGCTGAGCCCAGAGCCATAAGAAATACATGACTCTGGCTAAGCCTAATAGCTCTGCCTATGTTAATGGTTTTCACAGACTATGTCAAATTATACAAATGACTTTACTCACCCCTCAAATGATACAAAATGTAACAACCGCCTGAGAGCACGATACAGATGTAACCATGTCCCATTTTTATGTATTATCTGACCTGCACTAGTGCCAAGTCAAAATTCCATGTCCATTCTGCAGGTCACGTTTATAGGTGAGTGTTCCACAAAATAATTCAAGTTTAGGAAAAGTTTTGCGGCAAACCTGAGAGTTCCTCTAGGCACACCAGTTGGGAACCACTGCTGTAATGTAATATACTATACTGTGCTCTACTATACTGTGCCCTACTCTACTGTTCTGTACTGTACTCGAGTTTACTTGAGTTTCTTACAAATTAAGAAAGGGCCTATAGACTCTTGATCTAGTGGTCTTGGTCTTGAGACCACTCAAGGTCACATAAATTCAGTCTTTAACTTGTCATGGTCTCAACTCACTGGGTCTTGGGACATATGTCATGGTATTAATATTGGTCTTGGCTCCTGGATATTACCTTAAGAAGCCTGAAGTAGGAGAGATTACTAGAAACAAACTCTGTTTACCCTTTTATCTGTGGATGAATTATCGGTGTAAAATAACTAAAATAACAACCCAATGTTTATATCCCAGGACAAATTAGCTAGCAACAGCAAGCTAGCTAGCTAAATTAGCATACATCTTTAATGTTTTTAGACCTGTCCCCAAATTAATACAGTTGGTTCAGAGTTCGTTTTGATATTTCAACCAGTGTGTCCTGATCGCGTCTGGTGTGGGTGGACAAAATCAACATGCGCGCAAGTCAGCATGTAAGTCTGTAGCCGAAGTCTACACACCCTCGTAGGCGATTGGTCAACAGTAGAGATCTTCAGTGAAGTGCCTGTTGTCATTTTCACTTGAGGAACACCGCACCAAACATCCTAGTCGGATGCAAAATTGCACGACTAAGATCTCCTTGTCGAAAACGTCAAAATCAATGACAGATTGAGTTATCTCAGATTAATTCTGAATATTTTGACAAAGTGTATACTGCCTATGGTGTCTCAAAATGGACCAACGGTATCATTGCCGCTTTTTCTCAGTTTTCAAGCGAAAGTATTTTAAGGAAGTATGCAAGCACACTCGTTTGGTTCAAACCAGCCGATCTGAAGCATGCTGACGCCTTTAGTCTTTGGTTTACAAACCYTAGGCGACCCAATTCGAAGAAGACAATGCTCTCTGATCATTGGCTGATCACTCCCAACCCATAGGAATCCCCACCCAGTTGACTACTTCTAAAGGCCCAGTGCAGACAAAAATGTGATTATTAGTTTATTAGGTACACCCATCTAGTACTGGGTCGGACCCCCCTTTGCCTCCAGAACATCCTGAATTCTTTGGGGCGTGGAAACATTGCTCAATTGGTATCAAGGGACGTAACGTGTGCCAGGAAAACATTCCCGCACCATTTATGCCACCGCCGCCAGCCTATACCGTTGACGCCAGGCAGAATGGATGGGGCCATGGACTCATGCTGCTCAAATCCGGACTCTTCCATCAGCATGACGCAACAGGAAATGGGATTCGTCGAACCAGACAATGTTTTTCCACTCCTCAATTGTCTAGTGCTGGTGATCACGTGCCCACTGGAGCTGCTTCTTGTTTTTTTTAACTGATAGGAGTTGAACCCGGTGTGGTCATCTGCTGCAATAGCCCATCGGTGACAAGGACCGATGAGTTGTGCATCCGAGATGCTGTTCTGCACACCACTGTTGTACTGTGCCGTTATTTGCCTGTTTGTGGCCCGCCTGTTAGCTTGAACGATTCTTGCCATTCACCTTCAACCTCTCATCAACGAGCTGTTTTTGCCCACAGGACTGCCGGTGACTGGAATGTTTTTCCCCCCACCATTCTCGGTAAACCCTAGACACTGTCATGCGTGTAAAACCCAGGAGGCCGGCCATTTCTGAGATACTGGAACCTGCGCGCCTCGCACCGATGATCATACCARGCTCACTCGTTTTGCCCATTCTAACGTTCAATCGAACAGTAACTGAATGCCTCGATGCCTGTCTGCCTGCTTTGTATAGCAAGCCACGACCACGTGACTCACTGTCTGTAGGAGTGAACCATTTTCATGTACGAGGTGGAGTACCTAATGAACTGGCCACTGAGTGTATAAAACATTAAGGACACCAGGCTGACCAGGTGAACGCTATGATCTCTTATTGATGTCACTTGTTAAATCCATTTCAATCAGTGTAGGTGAGGGGGAGGAGACTGGTTAAATAAGGATTTTTAAGTCCTTGACAATTGAGACATGAATTGTGTATGTGTGCCATTCAGAGGGTGAATGGGCAAGACAAAAGATTTAGGTGGCTTTGAACGGGGGTATGGTAGTAGGTGCCAGGCGCATCGGTTTGTGTCAAGAACTGCAACGCTGCTGGGTTTTAATGCTCAACAGTTTCCCGTGTGTATCAAGAATGATCCACCACCCGAAGGACATCCAGCCAACTTGACACAACTGTGGGAAGCATTGGCGTCAACATGGGGCCAACATCCCTGTGAAATGCTTTCAACACCTTGTAGAGTCCATTCCCAAACGAATTGAGGCTGTTCTGAGGGGAAAAGGTGGGGGTGCTTAATGTTTGGTATACACAGTGTATATTTCCACACTGCGGTTGGAATGATATTGTGAAAATTATGATAATGCCCTTTTAGTGTTACAGCTGTTTGAAAAAGACCGCCTGAAATTTCAGCCTGCCTAATGGCAGGCCAAATTAGTTAACCGACCGGGTTCCAAATCTCTCTGCCAATGACAGCTAATTTTCAGTGTTCCCCTCCCCACTCGGACCACTCTGACAACCCTATCTAAATTCTTGTTTGAGAAATTGCTCTTTGCTAAGAAGCATTTTTGTTGTCTTATTTTTTGACCATTTATTTAAAACAATCACATTGTTAACAAGAAATGATTTGATATTGAGATTTTAAAAAAAACGTCTACATTGGACTTTTAAATGGTGGAAGCCGTCAATGTCTAGACTAAAACGAGTCATGTCCATCGAGAGTTCTCAATTTACCTCTGTTTGACACTTGACACTGAAAACAAATAAAGATAGGTAAAGTGATAATTTAATCCAATCAAGTAATCCAATCAATCAACATGTTTCAGATTTCACAGAGGAACAATAGAGGTTATATTTTTCTAAATGGCATTTAAAGGTCCAGTGCAGAGTCAAACTAGGTTTTACTGTGTTTATATCATTTTCTACAACAGCTGATGAAACTAGCATTGTAAATGACCAATTTAGGGAATAGGGTGCCATTCCTGATGCAGCCACTGATAAATCAAGATGAACTTTACCAATTTGTAAGTCGCTCTGGATAAGAGCGTCTGCTAAATGACTTAAATGTAAATGTAAACTTTGACCTTGTCTATGAGGTGGTCAGTCAGGATCAACTCACCTCCTGCTGTGACCTCATGGAGACAGACGTGCTGGGTATGACTGTAGCAGATCACTCACATTAGATCGCTCGCAGACAGATCGTGCAAGTGTTGGTTATTGATAAGGCTATGACTGGTTTCTCTCTCAGATAAGCTGGTTGATGATCAATACATTTTACATGTGGATAAACGTAATGTAATGTAAATCAACTTTCTGAATTTAAAACACGTTTTATCTGATTAATTTTATTATGAGAGATAGAAATAGGTTTCATGCCTTATGGAACAGTTAGCCTACACATAATTACCATTGAGGAATTCCCCTGTGCTTGTTATGCATGCAATCTTGCCCTTTTCACTGCTCTTTGTAAATAACTGTGAAATGGCTAGATGATGTTGCTGTATGCTATGTCCATTGCATCCCTTCTCGTTGTGCATAGCAGATGAAAATAATTAACAAACTAATAGTCGAATGTGCAAGAACATTCAACTTTGTAACCTTGGTTTCCACTCGGGAATGTAGTAACTAATTGTGATATTTCATTATTTTTTTATAATTTGTTTGCAGTTTGGTCCTATCTGCTCTGAGATCAGAATAATACAAAATCTTTATTTTCTCTATTTTATTATTGCACTTATCTGTGCAGTTGCTGGGTTAACATGAGCATATGTCACTATGCATGTAGCCTACATCAGTCATCACATGCGCGTGATTGCTCCACTGGAGTAATCTTGTTTAATTGCTTAWACATGAAACCAGTCCTGTGTGTCAATAAATGACATTACTAAAGGTTATCTAGAATGTTCATGGCTTAAATACATGATCGCGTATTTCCACTGACGCTGTTGTAGATAATAATGTAACAGTTAAAAAAGGTTCATGGGTATCTTGTGTATTTCTAACTGTTTTTTTTTTTTAGGAKATTTAGAATATTTGCTTTTGTATGAATAGAAGGCAGGCAGATTGGCAGAATAATCTATTCATGAGCAGACAGGGTAGGATAATGTTGGGTAAGAGCCCCGAACATTGCCCAATTACTGACACAAAAAAGCTAATTTTTCCAACCCCCAAAGTTAAAATATATTTTGATTTGATTAACTCTTTTTTGGTTACTACATGATTCCATGTGTGTTGTTTCATAGTTATGATGTCTTCACTATAATTCTACAATGTAGAAAATAGTAAAAAAAAAAATAAGAAAACACACTATCCCATTCCAGGGTTTCCTTTATTTTGACTATTTTCTACATTGTAGAATAATAGGGAAGACATCAAAACTATGAAATAACACATATGGAATCATGTAGCTGCTCCGAGTTGCGCAGCAGTCTAAGGGACTGCATCTCAGTGCTAGAGGTGTCACTACAGACCCTGGTTCGATTCCAGGCTGTATCACGACCGGCCGTGATTGGGAGTCCCATAGGTTGGTGCACAATTGGCCCAGCTTCGTTCGGATTAGGGTTTGGCCGGGGTAGGTCGTCATTGTAAATAAAAATGTGTTCTTAACTGACTTGCCTAGTTAAATAAAGGTTAAATAAAAATTACAAGTAACCAAAAGTGTTAAACAAATCTAAATATATTTTATATTTGAGATTCTTCAAAGTAGCCACCCTTTGCCTTGATGACAGCTTTGCACACTTGTTATTCTCTCAACCAGCTTCATGAGGTAGTCACCTGGAATGTATTTCAATTAACAGGTGTGCCTTGTTAAAAGTTAATTTGTGGAATTTCTTTCCTTTAATGCGTTTGAGCTAATCAGTTGTGTTGTGACAAGGTGGGGTGTATAACAGAAGATAGCCTTATTTCGGGGTAAAAGACCAAGTCCTTATCATGCAAGACAAGCTCAAAATACCGGCAAAGAGGAAACGCAGTCCCATCATTACATTTAAGACATTGAAGGGTCAGTCGGCAAATCCCATCAACGCGCTATGATGAAACTGGCTCTCGTGAGTAGATTACAGAAAAAAGAAGACCAGATGTTACCACTTGCGCCGAGAATAAATTCATTAGAGTTACTGCAAACTCAAATTGCAGGCCACAAATAAATGCTTCACAGAGTTCAGTAACAGACACATCTCAAACATCAACTGTTCAGAGAGACTGCGTTAATCAGGCCTTCATGGTCGAATTGAGGCTGCAAAAGAAACCACTACTAAAGGACACCGTAAGAAGCAGAGACCTTTGCTTGTGCCAAGAAACCAGCAATGGACCTTAGACCGGTTGGACATTGTGTCCCTTTGAGTCTGAGTCAAAATGTGAAATGTTCGTTCCAGACCGCCGTGTCATTGTGAGACACAAGAGTAGGGTAAACGGATGATCTTCCAAATGTGTGGTTCCCACCGTGAGCATGGAGGAGGTGGTGTGGGGGTGCTTTGCTGGTGACACTGTCAAGTGATTTATTTAAGAATTAAGGCACACTTTTAACAAAGCATGGCTACCAACAGCATTGCTGCAGCAATACATCATCCCATCTGGTTTGCGCTTAGCGGGACTATCAATTTTGTTTTCAACAGGACAATGACCCAACAACACCTCCAGGGCTGTGTAAGTGTGTATTTGACAAGAAGGGCGTGAATGGAGTGCTGCATCGTGACTGGCACTCCACAATCAACCCGACCTCAAAACCAAAATGGAGATGGTTTGGGATGAGTTGGAAACGCAAAGTGAAGGAAAAGCAGCCAACAGTGCTCAGCAAATGTGAGGAACTCGTTTCAAGACTTGGGAAAGCATTCCTCATGAAGCTGGTTGAAAAGAAATGCCAATAGTGTGCCAAAGGCTGTCATTAAAGGCAAAGGGTGGTACTTTGAAGAATTTGTTTAACACTTTTTTGGTTACTACATGACTGCCATCTGTCGTTATTATTCATAGTATGATGTCTTCACTATATCTACAATTGTAGAAAATAGTAAAATATAGAGAAAAACCCTTGAATGTGTCACGATCGTCCTTGAAGGATAAATGAGTGGACAAGGCGGCAGCGTGGATAAAATACATTCTCTTTATAAGAGATGTGAAAACACGAAACGAACACTTAAAAACAAAACAACCGTGAAGCTACAAAACGGTAAGTGCAATACAAAAGCTACAAACCGTTCTACATAGACAAAATTCCCAACGCATAATGCCTATGGCTGCCTAAATAGGCTCCCATCAGAGACAAATGAAAAGACAGGCTTGTCTCTGATTGAGAACCACTCAGGCAACCATCGACCATACCTAGAACATATCACTAAACACAACCCCATAACTAAAACCAAATCACCCCCTTTACGCATATAACCACCCAAGACGAGACAAACACAAAACATTCCCATGTCACACCTGACCTAACTAAAATAATAAAGAAACAAAGAATACTAAGGCCAGGGCGTGACAAGAATGAGTAGGTGTCGGCAAACTTTTTGACCTAGTGTTGATGTTGTCGCACTCTATGTGTATATATATAATATATATATATTATTATATAATATACATACATACTACAATTGATGTCGGAAGTTCACAATACACCTTAGCCAAATACATTTAAACTCAGGTTTTTCATAATTTCTGACCTTTAATCCTAGTAGAATAATGATTAGTTCAGTTAGGATAACCACTTTATTTTAAGAATGTGAAATGTCAGAGTAATAGTAGAGAGTGATTTTTTCAGCTTTTAATTTATACTTTCATCAAGCACTCCTCCCCAGTGGGTCAGAAAACGTTTACAACCTCAATTAGTATTTAAGTAGCATTGCCTTTAAAATTGTTTTAACTTGGGTCAAACGTTTTGGGTAGGCCTTCCCACACGCTTTACCACAATAAGTTTGGTGAAATTCTGCACAGAGCTGGTGACTGAGTCAGGTTTGGTAGGCCTCCTTGATCGCACACTCTTTATTCAGTTTCTGCCCACAAATGTCTATAGGGATTGAGGTCAGGGGCTTTTGGTAATGGCCACTCCAATCCTTGAATTTGTTGTCCTTAAGCCATTGGTGCCACCAACTTTGGAACGTATGCTGGGGGTCATTGTCCATTGGAAGAGCCATTGCAACCAAGCTTTAACTTCCTGAATGATGTCTTTGAGAGTTGCTCAATATATCCACATCATTATTCTTACCTCATGACGCCATCTATTTTGTGAAGTGCACCAGTCCCTCCTGCAGCAAAGCCGCCCCCACAACATGATGCTGCCACCCCCGTGCTTCATGGTTGGATGGGTGTTGCTTCGGCTTGCAAGTCTCCCCTTTTTCCTCTCCAAACATAAACGATGGTCATTATGGCCAACAGTCTATTTTGTTTATCAGATCAGAGGACATTTCTCCAAAAAGTACGATCTTTATGCCCAATGTGTCAGTGCAAACCGTAGTCTGGCTTTTCTTAATGGTGGTTTTGGAGCAGTGGCTTCTTCCCTTGCTGAGCGGCATATTCAGGTATGTCGAATAGGCAGTCATTTCAACTGTGGCTATAGAACTATCTGTAGCCTGTTTCCCCTCCACAGCATCTTCACAAGGTCCTTTGCTGTTGTTCTGGGGATGATTTGGCACTTTTCCCACCAAAGTACGTTCATCTCTAGAGACAGAATGCGTCCTCCTTCTTGAGCGATGATGGCTGCGTGGTCCCAATGGTGTTTATACTTGTGTACTATTGTTTGTACAGATGAATATGGTACCTTTCAGGCGTTTGGAAATGCTCCACAAAGGATGAACAGACCTTAGAGCACTCACAATTCTCTTTTCCCCTGAGGTCTTGGCTGATTTTCTTTTGATTTTCCATGATGTCAAGCAAAGAGGCAACTGAGTTTTTGGAAGGTAGGCCTTGAAATACAGTTTCCACAGGTACACCCTCCAATTGACTCAAAATTATGTCAATTAGCCCCTATCCACGCTTCTAAGCCATGACATAATTTCTGGAATTTATCCAAGCCGTTAAAGGCAACAGTACACCTTAGTGAATGTAAACTTCTCACGCACGTGGAATGTGAGCGAGGAGAGAGAGAAGTCGCACAATAATCCGTCCATGGTAAACCAATTGTTGGGAAAAGGACTTGTGTCATGCAACAAAGTAGGAGTCCCTAACCGACTGTGCCCAAACTATGAGTTATGAAAAAAAATAAAAAAAAAGAAAGAGTTATGTTACAAGAACTGTGGGGAGTGGTTGAAAAACAAGTTTCAATTGACTCCAACCTTAGTGTAGAATTCCGACTTCAACTGTATATACCACACACACTGAGAGTACACAACATTAAGATGACCTTTCTAAATATTGAGTTACGTACTTCTGCCGGGGAGGCCTAGGTACCACTGCATTATTTTATATTTGCCAATTACGACATAAAAACAAATGATATTGATAAAAAATAATTCTGTAAACTGGAGTGGAATCCACTTTCATGCACAGAGAACCTGAGAGAGAGAAAAAAATGGATTACTACAAACTCTTTAATGTTCTGACCTGCGGTTGTTTTTTGGGTGTAGATTACTTCCAGACTACCTAAAAATAGTGCGTGCTTGCTGCCTGTTGTTGAGTTTAAAACTGTTTGTGGCGGTGCCATGGGGACCGGTGGAACAATGAATCTGAGCCATTGACTGTTGTGGCCTGACCATCCTGATAGACACACACCCATGCCCATCATCATTACCATCATCCACCCCATCCGCAGTGCCCTGCAGCGACACTCCTGCCCTGCCTGACTGGCACCCACATTAACATAGTAGGCTACTGGCTGCTGCCTTGCGTCCCTCCTCCCCTTATGTCTAGACAGCGATTAGGCTACAGCAGAGCGATCTTCATTGCTACCACAGACCGACTCAGAGACGGACCTGTCCTGTACAGCCGACGAGTCAGATTAAAAGGGTCATATGTTGTCATTCCCTTTTGGAGTAGAGGTTTGTAGACTTGGGAGGGAAGGTAGTCTCTGTCTCCCTTTCGCACACCACGTAATAGTAGAGAAAGTTGCATTCTCTTTATTCTGTCATTTGGATGATCGTTTTTACAAATTAAGCTTGGTCTCTCTTCTAAATAAATTTAGCTACCATTAATCAGATGGTAGATTCCCTATTAGCTCTACCGCGATCAGGCTGAATGTAATCAACAGGAAAAGTTACACACTCTCCGCGAGCACGAAGAAAATATATAAACTATAGGCTAGGCCCCATAGTTAGCCTACAGTAAGCCTAATGGACAGGAAACTCTTTCAGAATAGGTGGTGTGCCAGTCCAGACGATAGCCCGTATGGTTTAATCAAATTGAAAATGTTATTGGTCACAATACACATATTTAGGCAGATGTTATTGGTCAGGTTGAGTGAGAATGCTTGTAGTTCCATATTTAAAAATTTGACTATGATTCATGTGGAGTAGCCTACTCAGGCAAACTGAGATTAGGAAAACTACTAGTGTGGCCTATAGATCCTGTTGCTTGCAACAGTCACGCAGTCTCTGGACATGATAGACCAGGGTAGACAACCCCACACGCTGTGTGGAAGTATTATCCAAAAGATTTATAAATACCAAACCGTTTGGTACCAATAACAGTGAACTTGTCATTGATGAGTAGCCTATATGTGTAATAAATAAATAGGTAACCATGTCAGATGTATTCTACAAGGGAAATAATGTGACCAGAGTGGAGGCAGTAGTTGGTGAGACGCATGAGCGGGGAGGTATGTGTGGGGAAACAAGGTTGAGAACGTGCAACTAGGTTACCACCCATTTAAGGGAAACATAATACACTCATGCTAATAAACAATAACAAAATATCGGCTGTATTCCTCAGATCTGTTATTATAAATCCCAAAAATATTATTATGGTTCGTGTGTATTTATTAGTAAGCCCTACTATTATGATCAAGTGTCAATCATAGTTAGCCTATTATTTATGCCACTGCCATTATGTATCATATGGCACAATAAAGTAAATAAAAGGTAAAAGAGAATAATGTTGTCAAATATACCCTGAGGCCAACCCTTATCTTTCCTCTTCAAGAGAGAGATGAGCCGAGAGTGTTTCATCTATATAGTAAAAGGATTATAGCTCCATTTTTTTTTCCCCCCTCACGTGATCTTTTCGCCCTTGTTTTGACATTTTGTATACTTTGTAACTTCTGGAATTGAAACTTTTTCCTCGCCCAACGTATTTTCTCTGTAATGCAAGGCTACTGATGCTCTTGGGTTGCGCAGGACAATCATTTTTTTAAAGCGACAGGGTGTCTAGAACAACCACGTGACGGGGCGCGCCAATGCGCCTGGAGACCACAGCTAAGGGAGGCACCGAGAGCAGACAGAGAGTAAGCGAGTGAGAGAAGGCAAGGGCACTTGAGCTATTCGAGTCATTGGCGACCTCTTTCTGACAGATCGCATCAACCTTCTTTGTCCACCTCACTTTACTTTCCCCTCGACCTACAGAAATTCATTCAAACAAAAAAGTGCTGGCGCC
>NC_036842.1:2019933-2085670 GCF_002910315.2 Salvelinus sp. IW2-2015 | reverse complement strand
AGTGGGTTACTGTTATTGACGTAAAACCACATATAAAGATATGACTACTTCTGTAAATTACATTTAGAGCATTAGATTTTATTAGGAACATTTGACATAAATGATCCCTGTGCAAGTTAAGCATCCATTTGAAAACATATCCTTCTCTACTTCAACTATACTTATTGATTACAATGGTGTGAACAGTTCAACATACTTGAGTATTTCACACTCAGGAATCGCTCCCCAAAATGAACTGTAATTTAAAATATATAGTACTGAAAGTAATTTACTTGTTTTTACTATTTGAGCTGATGATGTTTTGTCCAACCCCTTTTAATATGTAATTGAATATTGAGTTGAGTGAAATCCTGATAGTCAGTGCTTACCCATGGCTGCCATGCAGGTGAGCAGGCAGAGGGATCCCTGCCTGGACATCTTCTCTTTCACTTTGTTCACCAGCATGCAGTGAGGAAAATATTGCAACACTCAACCTTTGCAAATGAAACTTACTCGTCTTCCTGCACTTTGTTTCCTGTGTGCCTCTTCTTATATGAGGCGTCTCCACCCCTAAAAGTAGTTGTGGTAGTTCACTATCATTTGGGTGAGAATGTGGATGTACATTGCCTTCAGAAAGTTTTCACACCCCTTGACTTTTTTCACATTTTGTTATACATTTTGCCTGAAAATGTTTTCAAATCTGTTTTTTTTTACTGGCATACACACAATACCCCAAATTGAGTACGGTTACATGCACACAATAATTTGATTATTGTGGATATTCAGATTAAGATAATAGTTAAAACATTTAATTAAAACATTTACATGCTTTGCAAGAATAACAATTTCATTAATAATCCTGTTAAATGGATCCATCTGAAATTAGGCTACTTTATGGCACTCTGATAAATGCAGAAAATCACCAATCAAAATAAATGTTCTTCTGCTGTTTTTGGGAAGCATATTTGATTATGAATTTGAACATATAAAGTTAATGTGAAAATTAATTAAAAATGAAAAGCTTAAATGTCTTGAGTCAATACGTATTCGACCCCTTTGTTATGGCAAGCCTAAATGTGCTTTAAAATGTGCTTAACAAATCACATAATAAGTTGCATGGAATAATAGTGTTGAACATGATTTTTGAGTGACTACCTCATCTCTGTACCCCACACATACAATTATCTGTAAGGTCTCTCAGTCGAGCAGTGAATTTCAGACACAGATTCAACCACCAGGGAGGTTTTACAATGCCTCACAAAGAAGGCAACCTATTGGTAGATGGGTAAAATCAAAATGAAAAGCAGATACTAAATAACCCTTTGAGCACGGTGAAGTTATTAACTACACTTTGGATGGTGAATCAATACACCAAGTCACTACAAAGATACAAGCGTCATTCCTAACTCAGTTGCCGGAGAAGAAGGAAACCTCTCAGGGATTTCACCAGAACTGTAAAACAGTTAGAGTTTAATGGCTGTGATTACAAAACATGCATCCTATTTGCAACACGGCACTAAAGTAATACTGCAAAAGATGTGGCAAATCAATGAAGTTTTTGTCCTGAATAGAAAGTGTTACATTTGGGGCAAACCCAATACAACACATTCCTGAGTACCACTCTCCATATTTTCAAGCGTAGTGGTGGCTGCATCATGTTTTGGGTATGTTTGTAATCATTAAGATCTGGGGAGTTTTTCAGGATCAAAAAAATGTACAAATTGGAGCAAGTACAGGCAAACTGCTAGAGGAAAAACCTGGTTCAGTACTGCTTTCACCAGATACTGGGGACATTAATTCACCTTTCAGCAGGGACGATAACCTAAAACCACAAGGGCCAAATCTACACTGAGTTGCTTACCAAGAAGACAGTTAAATGTTCCTGAAGTGCTGGCTACCAATTTTGACTTAAATAGCAGAGAATGGTTGTCTAGCAATGACCAACAGCCAATTTGGACAGAGCTTGAAGAATTAGAAAATATTCATGGGGAAAATGTTGCACAATCCAGGTGTGGCTCTTTAGAAACGTATCGAGAAAACTCACATGCAGCTGGTAATGCGCTGCCAAAGGTGATTCTAACATGTATTGACTCAGGATGGAATACTTTTCTAAAACTAATAGTATTAGTTATTCATTTTTCAGTAAAGGTTTTAACCAAGTGTGCAAAATTTCCCTTCGCACTTTGACATCACAGCATATTTTTTGTTAGATCGTTGACAACAAAAATGAAATTAAATCCATTTGAATCCCACTTTGTAACAACAACATTCAAGGGGTTTAACACTTCTGAAGGAGCTGGACATGTTTTATCTCGTCCTTTTTGCATGATTGGTGTAACTTCCCCCATCTCCTTCTTTTGACACTCCCCAGTGAGAGAACCTAAGGATCAAATGTGAGAAGCCTGAGATAGTAGAGTAGAGTATGACAGCTCAGCACACAAATAGGCTGTGAGAGAAGGGTTAAGTACTTTTTTACGCACATGCCTTTGCATTTGTGACATCCGTTTGACACTGACACATACAGTGTGAACTGTTTGCTGAGTTTCAATACCCTCATGTGTGCTGTTTGTGCAGTTTTGCATTTGTAATTGTATTTGATGTGTCTATCTTTTAATTACAGGCCTCATATTGCAAAAGAGACCTTGGTCTCAATAAGACTCCCTGTCCAGGTAAGGTTAAATATAAAATATAAGAAATAATACAAGGAATCTTACGTGAGTGTTGGGAAACCCCTTGTGTGTTTGATCTGTCAGTGCACAGCTTATTGCAATGTGTTGCAGAGTGCATGGATGTCCTCTGTGGATTGCACCATTTCCCTTCTGTTTGAACTATCTACACAYCATATGGAAGTTTTTGTTTGCGTTCTCTTTCTTCCCGCCTCCT
This sequence comes from Salvelinus sp. IW2-2015, assembly GCF_002910315.2. Classification (NCBI taxonomy): domain Eukaryota; kingdom Metazoa; phylum Chordata; class Actinopteri; order Salmoniformes; family Salmonidae; genus Salvelinus; species Salvelinus sp. IW2-2015. The sequence continues at coordinate 2,082,808 of NC_036842.1, read as the reverse complement.
CTTCTACACTATCCCAGGTAATTTGTTTCCTTTTTTGTGTTGGTTTTCCTTATTTTAGCGTCTTTGTGTTTATAAAAGTGCTATAAAATCATATGTATTAAACTAAAAGCCTAATTTGATCTGTTTAGAAATAACAGAACTAAGTAGTGCCATTCTGTATCTGTATTCTGTATTCTGTATTCTTTGTGTAATCCAGATACTTTTAAGTATATTCTACTTCCTGTCATTCCTAGTCTTTTGGTAGCGTTATTGAAATAACAATACGTTTTCTCTTATAGGTCAAGCAGCCTGTAGACCATAAAATTTGATCAAAAGTGATCTGGCCATGGAATGAAACCCCCATCCTACCCAACATTTGATTACTGAACTTTACGCAGAACGTTCTCTTTACCCGTTGCTATTTGTGGTAAGTTTCATCATAATAACAATACAAAAAAATGATAGACTCTGAACCAGCTTGGGAGATGGCGCCGGAGAGGATGGCAGCCGTTTCATGGGCTCTAAACCAACCATATAGTATTTTGTTAGTTTTTGTAACTTATTTTGTACATAATGTTGCTGCTACCGTCTCTTATGACCGAAAAGAGCTTCTGGACATCAGAACARCGATTATTCACATTGAACTGGACAAAGAATTTCTCTTTAATGAGTCGGACTAGAGGAATTTACTCCAGACACCCGAACAGGCCCTCATCCCCGTCATTCACAGGAGAAAGAGACGGAAAAGATATCGGGGTGCCTTGTGAGGATCCAGCAACGAGTGGCTAATCTGCCCTTGCCATCCKTACTACTGGCCAACGCACAATCGCTGGAAAATAAATTGGACGAACTAAATGCACGTATATCCTACCAACGTAACATTAAAAACTGTAATAACTTATGTTTCACCAAGTCGTAGCTGAACGACGACATGATTAACATACAGCTGGTGGGTTACACACTGCATCGGCAGGATAAGGAAGTCTTGAGGTTTTGCTCGCCTGAGGTAGAGTATCTCATGATAAGCTGTAGACCACACTATCTACCTAGAGAGTTTCGTCTGTAATTTTCGTAGCTGTCTACATACCACCACAGATCAATGCTGGCACTAAGYCCRCACTCAATGAGCTGTATACCGCCATAAGCAAACAGGAAAACGCTCAYCCAGAGGCGGCACTCCTAGTGGCCGGGGACTTTAATGCAGGGAAACTTAAATCTGTTTTACCCCATTTCTATCAGCATGTGCAACCAGAGGGAAAAAACTCTAGACCACCTATACTCCACACACAAAGCTCTCCCTCGCCCTCCATTTGGCAAATCTGACCATAATTCTATCCTCCTGATTCCTGCTTCCAATCAAAAATTAAAGCAGGAAGCACCAGTGACTCTGTCAATAAAAAAGTGGTCAGATGAAGCAGATGCTAAGCTACAGGACTGTTTTGCTAGCACAGACTGGAACATGTTCCCGGGATTCTTCCGATGGCATTGAGGAGTACACCACATCAGTCATTGGCTTCGTCAATAAGTATATCGAGGACGTCGTCCCCACACTGACTGTACGTACATACCCCAACCAGAAGCCATGAATTACAGGCAACATCCGCACTGAGCTAAAAGGTAGAGCTGCCGCTTTTAAGGAGCGGGACTCTAACCCGGAAGCTTATAAGAAATCYCGCTATGCCCTCCGACTAACCATCAAACAGGCACAGCGTCAATACAGGACTAACATCGAATCATACTACACCGGCTCCGACGCTCGTTGGATGTGGTATGGCTCRCAAACTATTACAGACTACAAAGGGAAGCACAGCCGAGAGCTGCCCAATGACACAAGCCTACGAGACGAGCGAAATCGCTTCTATGCATGAGAGCACCAGCTGTTCCAGACGACTGTGTGATCACGTTCTCCGCAGCTGATGTAAGTAAGACCTTTAAACAGGTAAACATTCACAAGGCCGTGGGGCCAGACGGATTACCAGGACATGTACCCTGAGCATGTGCTGACCAACTGGTAAGTGTCTTCACTGACATTTTCAACCTCTCCTAGTTTGAGTCTGTAATAACAACATGTTTCAAGCAGACCACCATAGTGCCTGTGCCCAAGAACAYTAAGGTAACCTGCCTAAATGACTACCGACCCGTAGCATTCAGGTCTGTAGCCATGAAGGGCTTTGAAAGGCTGATCATGGCTCACATCAACACCATTATCCCAGAAACCCTAGACCCACTCCAATTTGCATACCACCCCAACAGATCCACAGATGATGCAATCTCTATTGCACTCCACACTGCCCTTTCACACCTGGACAAAAGGAGCACTTATGTGAGAATGCTATTCATTGACTACAGCTCAGCGTTCAACACCATAGTGCCCTCAAAGCTCATCACTAAGCTAAGGACTCTGGGACTAAACACCTCCCACTGTAACTGGATCCTGGACTTCCTGACGAGCCGCCCCCAGGTGGTAAGCGTAGGTAACAACACATCTGCCACGTTGATCCTTAACATGGGGGCCCCTCAGGGGTGCATGCTCAGTCCTCTCCTGTACTCCCTGTTCACTCATGACTGCAACGCCAGGCACAACTCCAACACCATCATTAAGTTTGCAGATGACACAACAGTGGTAGGCCTGATCACCAACAATGACGAGACAGCATATTGGGAGGAGGTCAGAGACCTGGCCGTGTGGTGCCAGGACAACAATCTCTCCCTCAACGTGAWCAAGACTAAAGAGATGATTGTGGACTACAGGTAAAAGAGGAATGAGCCCGCCCCCATTCTCATCGACGGGGCTGCAGTGGAGCAGGTTGAGAGCTTCAAGTTCCTTGGTGTCCACAGCACCAACAAACTAACATGGTCCAAGCACACCAAGACAGTCGTGACGAGGGCACGACAAAACCTATTCCCACTCAGGAGACTGAAAAGATTTGGCATGGTTCCTCAGATCCTCAAAAGGTTCTACAGCTGCACCATCGAGAGCATCCTGACTGGTTGCATCACTGCCTGGTATGGCAACTGCTAGGCCTAAAGACCACAAGAAACTACAGAGGGTAGTGCGAACGGCCCAGTACATCACTGGGGCCAAGCTCCCTGCCATCCAGGACCTCTATACCAGGCGGTGTCAGAGGAAGGCCCTTAAAATTGTCAAAGACTCCAGCCACCCTAGTCATAGACTGTTCTCTCTGCTACCGCACGGCAAGCGGTACCAGGTGCGCTACAGTCTACGTGAAGTCGGAAGTTCATACTACACTTAGCCAAATACATTTAAACTCAGGTTTTCACAATTCCTGACATTTAATCCTAGTAAAAATTCCCTGTCTTAGGTCAGTTAGGATCACCACTTTATTTTAAGAATGTGAAATGTCAGAATAATAGTAGAGATAATAATTTATTTCATTTTTTATTTCTTTCATCACATTCCCAGTGGGTCAGAAGTTTACATACATTCAATTTGTATTCGGTAATATTGCCTTTAAATTGTTTAACTGGGTCAAACTTTCGGGTAGCCTTCCACAAGCTTCCCACAAAAGTTGGGGGAATTTTGGCCCATTCCTCCTAACAGAGCTGGTGTAACTGAGTCAGGTTTGTAGGCCTCCTTGCTCGCACACGCTTTTTCAGTTCTGCCCACAAATGTTCTATAGGATTGAGGTCAGGGCTTTGTGATGGGCACTTCAATACCTTGACTTTGTTGTCCTAAAGCCATTTTGCCACAACTTTGGAAGTATGCTTGGGGTCATTGTCCATTTGGAAGACCCATCTGCGACCAAGCTTTAACTTCATGACTGATGTCTTGAGATGTTGCTTCAATATATCCATATATTTTTCCTAACTCATGATGCCATCTATTTTGTGAAGTGCACAAGTCCCTCTTGCAGCAAAGCACCCCACAACATGATGCTGCCACCCCGTGCTCACGGTTGGGATGGTGTTCTTCGGCTTGCAAGCATTCCCCTTTTTCCTCCAAACATAAGGATGGTCATTATGGCCAAACAGTTCTATTTTTGTTTCATCAGACCAAGGACATTTCTCCAAAAAGTATGATCTTTGTTCCCATGTGCGTTTCAAACCGTAGTCTGGCTTTTTATGGCGGTTTTGGAGCAGTGGCTTCTTCCTTACTGAGTGGCCTTTCAGGTTATGTCGACATAGGACTACTGTGAATATAGATACTTTTTGACCTGTTTCCTCCAGCATCTTCACAAGGTCCTTTGCTGTTGTTCTGGGATTGATTTGCACTTTTCGCACCAAAGTACGTTCATCTCTAGGAGACCGAACGCGTCTCCTTCCTGAGCTGTATGACTGCTGCGTGGTCCCATGGTGTTTATACTTGCGTACTATTGTTTGTACAGATGAACGTGGTACCTTCAGGCGTTTGGAAATTGCTCCCAAGGATGAACCAGACTTGTGGAGGTCTCCAATTTTTTCTGAGGTCTTGGCTGATTTCTTTTGATTTTCCCATGATGTCAAGCAAAGAGGCACTGAGTTTGAAGGTAGGCCTTGAAATACATCCACAGGTACACCGCCAATTGACTCAAATTATGTCAATTAGCCTATCAGAAGCTTCTAAAGCTATGACATAATTTCTGGAATCCCAAGCTGTTTAAAGCACAGTCACTTAGTGTATGTAAACTTCTGACCCACTGGAATTGTGATACAGTGCATTATAAGTGAATAATACTGTCTCTAAACAATTGTTGGAAAACTTACTTGTGTCATGCACACAAAGTAGATGTCCTAACCAACTTGCCAAAACTATAGTTTGTTAACAAGAAATTTGTGGAGTGGTTGAAAAAGGAGTTTTAATGACTCCAACATAAGTGTATGTAATTTCCGACTTCAACTGTATGTCCAAAAAGCTTCTAAACAGCTTCTAGTCCCAAGCCATAAGACTCCTGAACAACCAAATCAAATGGCTACCCAGACTAATTGCATTGCCCCCCCCCCCTTCCCACCGCTGCTACTCTTTTGTTATCCTCTATGCATAGTCACTTTAATAACTCTACCCACATGTACATAGTACCTCAACTAACCAGCGCCCGCGCACATTGACTCTGTACCGATACCCCCTGTACATAGTCTCGCTATTGTTATTTTACTGCTGCTCTTTAATTACTTGTTACTTTTATTTCTTATCCGTATTTTAATTTTTTAAACTGCTTGTTGGTTAGGGCTCGTAAGTAAGCATTGCACTTTAAGGTCTACACTTGTTGTATTCAGCGCATGTGACTAATACAATTTCATTTGATATCTTTACTTAGCAACTAATTTTACTGATGAATAGTCAGCCTAGTCTGTCTCGGGATTCATTGTTTGGGGATTTACGTTAGATGAGGCACACAGCTCACAAAAATGTTGAAATTTTTTTGACATAATTAATCAATAATAATTAATCATGTTCATTGAATGTGATTCAAGCAGAAAGTAACATACTAAAACACTTAGCCAGTAAACTAGTAAACCCTTACCCTTTCTCTCTTCCTCCACTCCTGCCGACTACATTCCTGTTATTCGATGAGTGAACAATGGGAGTGTATTACAGTCAACTGGTCCTTATTCCCATTAGAAAATGTTATACAAAAAATAGCATGTATTGGTTCTCCCTCCTTATAGTAAGGTATATTATATGTTGAGCCTTTTCAGGATTTGGCTGTGATTACTATTAACGTTTGTTCATAGTTTTTGTTTCTTTTGCAAGTTAATAGTTTTTTATGATCTGATCATGAATTTTTCTCAACTTAGTTGTAACGGCAGATTTTCTCCTCTTCGTCTGAACCAAAGCGCAGCGTGGTTAGTGTTCATCATGACTTTAATTAAGACAATAAACGGAACACTTCCAAATACAAAAACAACAAATGTGAAAAACCGAAACAGTCCTATCTGGTGCATAGACACAAAGACAGAAGACAACCACCCACAAAACCCGACACAAAACAGGCTACCTAAATATGGTTTCCAATCAGAGACAACACAAAACACCTGCCTCTGATTGAGAACCATATCAGGCCAAACACAGAAATAGGAAAACTAGACACAACATAAATGGCCACTCAGCTCACGTCCTGACCAACACTAAAACAACGAAAACACAAAAGAACTATGGTCAGAACGTGACATTAGTATTTACAGTAACTCAAAAGTATATTGGTGTGCAATTAACAAATACACGAGATCTTGAATATATAGTACTTCCCCTGTATACTCTACCCACTTAAAGTTGAAATGAAACAAGTAACATGTACAACTGAAGTAAAGGTTTCATGCCTTCAGAAAGTATTCACACCCCTTTACTTTTTCCACGTGTTACAACCTGACTTTAAAATGGATTATATTGATATTTTGTTTCACTGATCTCCACACACCACCCATAATGTCAGTGGAAGTTTGTTTGTAGATGTATGTCTTTAGTCAATAAGTATTCAACCCCTTTGTTATGGCCTAAATGATTTAAGGAGTAAAAATGTGCTTAACAAATCACATAATAAGTTGTATGGATCCCCCACACACACACAATTATCTGTAAGACCACTTTATCGATTAGTGAATTTCAAGCACAGATTCAACCACAAAGACCAGGGAGATTGTTCAATGCCTCGCAAAGAAGGGCACAGTTTGGTAGATGTGTAAAAATGATTAAAGCAGATGCTGAATTGCCCTTTGCGTATGGTGAAGTTATTAATTAGGCTTTGGATGGTGTATCACTACACCCAGTCACTACAAAGATACAGGCGTCCATCCAGTTGCCGGAGAGGAAGGAAACTGCTCAGGGATTTCATCATGAGGGCAATGGTGATTTTAAAACAGTTAGAGTTATTAATGGTTGTGATATGAGAGAATTGAGGATGGATCAACAATGTTGTAGTTACTCCGAAATACTAACCTGAATGACTGAGTGAAAAGAAGAATGAATAAATATATTCCAAAACATGCATTCTGCTTGAAATAAGGCACTGCAAAATAAATACTGCAAAAAATGCAAAACAACACATCACTGACTACCACTCGTCATATTTTCAAGAAATGGTGGTGGCTGCATCATGTCATGGCTATGCATTACTGAGCTCTTCGGTAAGGCCATTCTACTGCCAATGTTTGTCTATGGAGATTGCATGGCTGTGTGCTCAATTTCATACACCTGTCAGCAACGGTGTGGCTGAAATAGCCGAATCCACTAATTTGAAAGGGTGTGCACATACTTTTGTATATATAGTGTACATCTTACAGTATAATGTACATTTCTTTAGCAAGAACATAGTCATTTAAATTAATGACATTACAGCAATCATACAAAATCATATTTTTTACCTTGACATAAACATTGAAACGGTATATAGTATGTATAATACTGAATCACTTTGGTCATGTTTTATCAAACATAAATGTCCATGAAACATCTATTTTTGAAAATGTATTTCAGACTTAATCACATATTGAGTGATATGCGTGGTTCTGTGGTCAGGTCAGACTCTATATTAATTCATCTAACAATTCATCTCTATCTGAGTTTTTTTTGCTTGGATCTCTACTCCTTTCTCTAACCTGCTGCATTAATTATCTTAACCTGCTGCGTAAGTTCTCCTAACCTGCTATTAAAAGTCCCTTCCATATGGAAGTGGCRTGAAAAGAGTWTCTCTACTCCATTAGCCTGCTTCTGACTGACACATCCTGTTTCTCTTTTGGTCCCGCCCCTACCACCTCACTAATGGGGAAGCCATTGTTTTCTGTTTGACTGTCTTCAAGGAGGAGGTTTGACTCCACTGCTCCACTCTCAGGCTGTAGCTCTTGCTCACACTGTTCCCCCTTCTTTCCCATCTTCCTGTTCATTATCAACAGGCCATTTTCTCTTGAAACATCCCAGCTGAGTAGAAAGGAAAAACAATGTGAAGAATGTGAATCAAAGTGTGGGTCCTTACAATGCACAAGTAAAGTTTCTGTCGCAGCATTGATACTCACCATATACATGGCCATTGTGATAATGATCAGGAGAAAGAGTCCTCCTCCAATTCCTGTCCCCATTATCAGCTCTGTTTGTGGAGGAATGATGAGCTCAGCCTGAACATCAATCTGGAGGAATACATTTTGAGACAATGAGTGAHGATGGAACAAGCAATTTAAAAACAATTCTTATACAGTAAATCAGTTKAATTCCACAAATGGAATTACCTGTGTTTGGTGGAAGCTTGAAGAGTTATCCTAATGAGCAAATAAATACATACAAAATTGATGCTTTTGGGAATCTTTGCTCAATAAATATTTGTATTTTTGTTGAAGTTTCTTTTACAGGAAACTTACCCCTGGGTCACTCGCTGTCTGGACATATCGTTTATTGTCATAGCTGAGTTTGACAAAACTGATGAAATTGACTTTTTCTCTATCCCCAGTGAATTTCTTTGGCAAAGACAAGCTCTGTAGAGTGAGATATTGTTAGTATCAACCAACCTAACAATAACATTTATATTGAGATTTTATACAAAGGCATTTGTCACAACGTGTAACAAAACATATACTTAAACCCCCAAATTAACAAGCTTAGGGTGACAGAGGCAGTGGAGGCTGCTGAGGGAAGGATGGCTCATAATGGCTGGAATGGAGCAAATGGAATGGCATCAAACATGTGTTTGACGTATTTTATATCATTCCACTGATTCCTCTTCAGCCATTACCACAAGCCCGTCCTCCCCAATTAAGGTTTCACCAACCTCCTGTGGACAGAGAATATATTTATATGCACACAAATAATTCAATATTAAACTGATTATGGCAATACTCAGTKTAGCATTAGTCATGTAAACACCTTTCTCTGATTATCTTAATCGGCGTACTCATGAGCGAAGTAAGCGTAAACCTATTAAAACATCTTATTTGCAATCTTTTCAAATTATTGGATCATGTAAACACCTTCAAAGGGATACTGTGAGAGAGCTATGCTACTGTACCTGTAGACTTCCAGTCATTGCGCTAGCCAACGCTAGTTAGCATTGGGTCGCAAAACGAACACTAACTCCCTTCGTACTGCACGCAGACACATAACAATTATTTCCACAAGTTCATCCGACTCTGGGTGAGTAGAACAAGAATCTTGCAGTATCCCTTTAATGGTGTATCTGTATCCTGTGGTGTATCTGATCTGCGCATTTGCTATCATGAGCACCGTGAGCATCCCTCTGTGGCGCGAGTGATGCGAGTCCAGAAAATCCTAACGTATGCATTAGAATTACTTTTCACATACAAACTTTATACACTGAGTGTACGAAGCTGGTTGAACTAATTTAATTTTTAAGGACACCAGCTCTTTCCATGATATAGACTGACCAGGTGAATGCTATGATCCCTTATCCCTTGTCTCTTGTTAAATCCACTTCAATAGGTGTAGATGAAGAGGAGGGGACAGGTTTAAAGATTTTTAAGCCTTGAGACAACTGAGATATGGATTGTGTGTATGCCATTCAGAGAGTGAATGGGCAAGACAAAAAAATCTAAGTTCCTTTGAACTGGGTATGGTAGTAGGTGTCAGGCGCACCGGCTTGTGTCAAGAATTGCAACGCTGTTGAGTTTTTCACGCACCACAGGTTCCCGAGTGTATCAAGAATGGTCCACCACCAAAAGGACATCCAGCTAACTTGACACAACTGTGGGAAGCATTGGAGTCAACATGGGCCAACATCAAGGGAAACTGCACCACCCGCAACCGCAAGGCTCTCCAGAGGGTTGTGCGTTCTGCTCAATGCATTAAAGGGGAAAGCTACCCGCCCTCCAGGACACCTACAGCACCTGATGTCACAGGAAGGCTAAAAAGATCAGGACATCAACCACCCGAGCTACTGCCTGTTCACCCCGCTATCATCCAGAAGGCGAGGTCAGTACAGGTGCATCAAAGCTGGGACCGAGAGACTGAAAAACAGCTTGTATCTCAAGGCCATCAGACTGTTAAACAGCCATCACTAGCACATTAGAGGCTGCTGCTTATAGGCATATACTAGAAATCACTGGCCACTTTAGCCGCGACCGGGAGACCCATGGGGCGGCGCACAATTGGCCCAGCGTCATCCGGGTTAGGGGAGGGCTTGGCCGGCAGGGATATCCTAGTCTCATCGTGCACTAACGACTCCTGTGGCGGGCCGGGCACAGTGCACGCTGACACTGTCGCCAGGTGTACGGTGTTTCCTCCGACACATTGGTGCGGCTGGCTTCTGGGTTGGATAGGCATTGTGTCAAGAAGTAGTGCAGCTTGGTTGGGTTGTGTTTCCGGGGACGCATGGCTCTCGACCTTCGCCTCTCCCGAGTCTGTACAGGAGTTGCAGCGATGAGACAAGACTGTAACTACTACCAATTGGATATCATGAAATTGGGGAGAAAAAAAATAAAAATAATAATAATAAAGAAATCACTGGCCCCTTTAAGGAATGGAACACTAGTCACATTAATAAGGTTTACATATCTGGCATTACTCATCTCCTTTGTATATACTGTATTCTATACTGTTCTACGGTATCTTAGTCACTTAATAATGTTTACATATCTGGCATTTCTCATCTCATATGTATTTACTGTTTTCTATACTCTCATTCACTTAATGTTTCCATATCTTGCATTACTCATCTCATATGTATATACTGTATTCTATACTATTCAAATCAAATCAAATGCATTTATATAGCCCTTCTTACATCAGCTGATATCTCAAAGTGCTGTACAGAAACCCAGCCTAAAACCCCAAACAGCAAGCAATGCAGGTGGCTAAGAAAAACTCCCTAGAACTCCCTATTCTACTGTATCTTAGTCTGTTCCGCCCTGACATCGCTCGTCCATATGTATATTGTCACGCCCTGACCTTAGAGATCCTTTTTATGTCTCTATTTTGGTTGGTCAGGGCGTGAGTTTGGGTGGGCATTCTATGTCTGGTGTTCTATGTTGTCCTTGTTTTGTATTTCTATGTGTTTGGCCTGGTATGGTTTCCAATCAGAGGCAGCTGTGCTATTGGTTGTCTCTGATTGAGAACCATACTTAGGTAGCCTGTTCCCACCTGTGTATGGGGGTAGTTGTTTCCTGTTTTCTGTTGTGTGTCGCACGCGCCAGAACTGTTTGGTCGTTCTCTTTGTTATTTTGTTTATTCAGTGTTCATTTGAATAAATATGGACACGTACACGCTGCACCTTGGTCCTCTCCTTCCAACAGCGCTTACAGAACTACCAACCACAAACGGACCAAGCAGCGTGGTAACGAAGGGCAGCGCGATCTGGAGAAATGGACATGGGAGGAAATATTGGACGGCAAGGGACCCTGGGCACAAGCGGCGGGAGAGTATCGCCGTCCGAAAGAGGAGCTGGAGGCAGCTAGAGCGGAGCGGGCGACACTACGAGGAATTGGCTCGAGGTAACGGGCACGAGAGGCAGCCAAATATTTTTTTTTGGGGGGTGGGGGCACACGGGGAGATTGGCGGACTCAGGTAGGAGACCTGAGCATACTCCCCGGTGCTTACCATGGCGAGAGAGTGACTGGGCAGGTACGTGTTATGCGGGTGAAGCGGACGGTGTCCCGTGCGGCACGCATAGCCTGGTGCCTACATGCAGGCTCCTCGAATCGGGCCGGGGCTAGAGTGGGCATCGAGCCAGGAGGGATGATGCCGGCTCAGCGATCTGGTCTCCAGTGGCGTCTCCTCGGCCGGGGGTATACTGCACCAGCCTAGCACGGTGTCCAGGTTCGCGCAGCACGCCAGTGTGGCTGGTTCAACTCCGCCGCACTTGCCGGGCTACAGGGAGTATCAGCCAGGATGAGTTGTGCTACTCTGCGCTCGAACCGCAGTGCGCCTCCCCGGTCCAGTGCATCGGTGCCCGGCCAAGGACAAGGCCTCCTGCATGTCTCCCAGCTGGTGAGTTCTGTGCCTGTGCTAAGCCCTAACTCCTGCATGTCTCCCCAGCCTGGTGAGTCTGTGCTTCTCCAGAGCGTAGCCTCAGTGATGATCCATGGCCAGAAGCCTCCAGTGGTGGATCCATGGCACGAAGCCTCCTGTGATGATACATGGCACGAAGCTCCTGTGATGATCATGGCACGAAGCCTTCCAGTGATGATCCATGGCACGAAGCTCAGTGATGATCCAATGGCACGAAGCATCCAGTGATGATCCATGGCACGAAGCTCCAGTGATGATCCATGGCGAAGCTCAGTGTGATCCATGGACGAAGCCTCCAGTGATGATCCATGGCACGAAGCCTCCAGTGGTGATCCATGGCACGAAGCCGTCCAGTGATGATCCATGGCACGAAGCTCCAGTGATGATCCATGGCAAGAAGCCTCAGAGTGATGATCCATGGCAAGAAGCCTCAGTTGATGATCCATGCAAGAAGCTCGTTCATGGCGAGCTGCAGTGATACCATGGAGCAAGCTCCAGTGATGATCCATGGCACGAAGGCCTCCAGTGATGATCCATGGCACGAAGCCTCCTGTGATGATCCATGGCACGAAGCCTCCTGTGATGATCCATGGCACGAAGCCTCCAGTGATGATCCATGGCACGAAGCCTCCAGTGAGGATCAATGGCACGAAGCCTCCAGTGATGATCCATGGCAAGAAAGCCTCCAGTGGTGATCCATGGCACGAAGCCTCCAGCGTCACCCTCTAATTCGGAGCCTCCAGTGACGCCTCCCTGTCAGCAGCCAAGTCTGCCCTCTGTCCGGAGCAGCCAGAGCTCCCTCCTGTGGAGCAGCCAGAGTCTCCCTCCTGTCCGGAGCAGCCAGAGTCTCCCTCCTGTCCGGAGCAGCCAGAGTCTCCCTCTGTCCGGAGCAGCCAGAGTTCCCTCCTGTCCGGAGCAGCCAGAGTCTCCCTCCTGTCGGGAGCAGCCAGAGTCCCTCCTGTGGAGCAGCCAGAGTCTCCCTCCTGTCCGGGGGCCTGCGCTGTTGAGGGTCCTCAGTCCGGGGTCGGTGGCGAGGGTCCCCTTGGCGCCACCTAAGTGGGCCAAGCCAGAGGTGGAGCGGGGTCTACGTCCGCACCGGAGCCGCCACCGCGGTGAAATGCCCACCCAGACCCTCCCTATAGGTTCATGGTTTTGGGGCCGGCGGACTTCGCACCATTGGGGGGGGTACTGTCACGCCCTGACCTTAGTTCCTTTGTTATGTCTCTATTTTGGTTTGGTCAGGGCGTGAGTTGGGGTGGGCATTCTATGTTTTGTTCTATGTTGTCCTTTTCTATGTGTTAGGCCTGGTATGGTTCCCAATCAGAGGCAGCTGTCAATCGTTGTCTCTGATTGAGAACCWTACTTAGGTAGCCTGTTCCCACCTGTGTTTGTGGGTAGTTGTTTTCTGTTGTGTGTCTACACCAGCCAGAACTGTTTCGGTCGTTCTCTTTGTTGTTTTTTGTCATTTAGTGTTCAGTTTATTTGATTAAATTTACTATGAACAGTTACCACGCTGCACCTTGGTCCTCTCCTTCCAACAGCCGTTACAAAGTGCAATATGTGCCATGTAAAAAAGCTAACGTTTAAGTTCATTGCTCAGAACATGAGAACATACTGTATGAAAGCTGGTGGTTCCTTTTAACATGAGTCTTCAATATTCCCAGTTAAGTTTTACGTTGTAGTTATTATAGGAATTATAGTACTATTTCTCTCTATACCATTTGTATTTCATATACCTTTGACTATTGGATGTTCTTATAGGCACTTTAGTATTGCCAGCCTAACCTCGGGAGTTGATAGACTTGAAGTCATAAACAGCGTTGTGCATCCCAGCATTGCTAAGAGCTGCTGTTTGAATGAATGCTTACAAGTCTGCTGCTGCCTACCACCGCTCAGTCAGACTGCTCTATCAAATATCAAATAATGTACTTAATTATAATAAACACACAGAAATACAAGCCTTTGGTCCTTAATATGGTCAAATCCGGAACTATCATTTTGAAAACAAAACATTTATTCTTTCAGTGAAATACGGAACCCGTTCCGTATTTTATCAAACGGGTGGCAACCCGAAGTCTAAATATTACTGTTACATTGCACAACCTTCAATGTTATGTCATAATTATGTAAAATTCTGGCAAATTAATAGGCTCTATGCATTATACCGCCTCCAACATTCTAATTTACTTCCGATCGGGTTGATGACTTCCGGAGCGAGTTCTGCTATTGTTTTTATCATTAGCTTACTAGCTATCATCGATGCATTTCTGACTGAAATAGTTCGCAATGACTACGTTTAAATTACAGCCCCGCGAAGGAGGTGCTAATGAACATTGTTCAGTGCCTCTGTGTTCAGTKTCTTCCAAATCCATCGTTTCCCGGTCGATGTAGAGGCTCAAAAAAAGGTGGTTGGTGGCAGTACGTCGTGACAACTTTGCTGTCACCAAACACACAAAGGTGTGTAGTACACATTTCGTCAAAAGTGACTTTGTTGAGCGACAATACCTAAAAAGAGGTGTTGTTCCTACTGTCTTCGCGTGGAACTGGCACATTAAAAAGAGACCTGGTGTTTGGGAAAGAAGACTGAAACCTCCTGCTCCGACTGAGGGGGATGAAGAACAAGGTGCGCTGCCTATGGACTGTGCCGTCTCTGATCCGGTCCAGAGCATGGGCCAAGCCGGTGTAAATGTACATGTGTTTATTTGCTAGCAGCAAAATAATCATTTGTTTATCTACGACATGTATCAATCGTTTGTGTGGAGCTTGTATTGGCTTTAATTAGGCAATGAGTAACAGGGGTGGGTGGGGGAAAGAAATCAAGTAAACACAGAATAGCCAGAATGCAAGATTGAATACAATGTYAGAGATGTGTAATTGATTAACTGAACTGTTGAACATTTGCTGAAATAATTTTTTTTAAACAAATCTATTCTACTGTAGAAGTTAACATTCTTCAGTGTGCAGTACTCCTGTACAGCCACTGGCTCCATGGCTAGACCCCTCTTCATCTCCATGGTCTGCATACCAGATCCCTTGCCATTCCGGGCTGCTGCTCTGCTCCCTTGTAGCAACCTCGACTTTGTGTGACATCTCGTAGGTTGTCTCTAATGCCTTGAGGTGGAACTGCTCCTGATGGCTAAGGACGTAAGCACACTAGGAAGCCTGAAGCCTGTAGCCATCTAATGGAAGTATTGGTGGAGAAGTGGCATTGGCAATCTTCACAATTTCACGGGTCTTTGGCTGTGGAAGCTGATAGGACAGAACACTGCCGGCTTGCACTGGCCCAAAGGCGGACTCAACCAGGGGCACGTCAGCTGACATTTCCATTGTTGTCACAAGAGGGGCAGTAAGTGGAGAAAAGTTGGCATACGTTTCTGATACGGAGAGAAGGTCCATGTCAGACATGTATCCATTGAGTGCTTTGTAGAGAGAACTTCTGCAAAACATTTAAAAACCTTAACATCAGGTTGGAGAGATTACTATGACAAAGACTCATGTAACTTTTCCAGAAACAGCACAAGCCCGAAAGTTCAAATAAAATGAATTAAAATATACAGATTTATAGATGATATATTTACCCCCAGTCTTTGTCCCAAACATTTGTCATTATCATCTGGATACAATCACAAGAAAATGTTTTCTAAAATGTTTCCATTCTAGGAATCTCCAACTTACCTTATTCCATCAGCACACAAGTTAGTAGGTTTACAGAACTCTATCCCATCAACCGGACCTGGCTTCACACCCTAATTAACAAGGATTTACTGTTACATAGGCTGAATACTTTTCAGGTGCATTTTTTAATAGATATTGATAGACTCACAAGTGTTCTTGGCTTGTGCCAACGCTGTCTTGTGCCAACGAGTCTGTGCAGCTGTGAACTGGTGGTGCAGCAGGAATGTTTAGTTGAGAGTAGTGCGCTGTCTGGTTAAGAAGGGCCACCAGATGATTGCACAGAGCACTTCCTGCAACACAGGAGCAGTGGCTTTGGACCACTATCACTGGTACRGAGTGCTTTAACACCATCTGTGAAGATAAGTGAAGTGACTGAAGTGAGAAACAAGAATGAYGCGGCCCATAAATAACAATAAACATAGTAGTGTCTAGTCTTCTTAACTAGGGGCTCATTTAACTATACAGGAATACAATGTGTCTCAGTAACACAATTACCAAACACTGCGTCAACAGATCTTTACCAAATAACCTGTTAAGTGGGCAATTCTAAATTGGGATTGGGACCCATCATTAATATCTGTCACGTTCTGACCTTAGTTCCTTTTTTATGTCTTTGTGTTAGGTTGGTCAGGGCGTGAGTTGGGGTGGGTAGTCTATGTTCTTTTTTCTATGTTATTGTATTTCTGTGTTTGGCCTGGTATGGTTCTCAATCAGAGGCAGCTGTCGATCATTGTCTCTGATGGAGAATCATACTTAGGTAGCCTGTTTTCCCCATTTTGGTTGGTGGGTGTTTATTTTCTATTAGTGTCTGTTCACCTTGCAGAACTGTTTCGTTTTCTCCTCGTTGTTATTTTGTGTAGTGTTCAGTTTTCTATTAAATTATGACGAACACTTACCACGCTGCATTTTGGTCCTCTTCTCCTTCACCAGACGAGTATCGTTACAATATCTATCTACTGATAAGATTAAACGTTGACACTGTCTCCAACACATTTTGACCATGATGACAGTGTCTSACAGGAGATGTTTAACAAGGTCCCTAGTAGCGATCTATAACCTTTCCCTACTCTCATGCTGTGTGGCTTTTCACTCTTCCTCATGGACCTGTGACAGGCAGCCCTCACGGTGATCTCCCCTGTCAATGTATCTTTGTTAGATACTGTGTAGAAGAAACATGAATAACAGAGACATGAATAACAATTATTTTCAGCTAGCAAATATAGCTAGCAAGCATAACTTAACCAAGCTAATGAAAATACACACATTCTCAGGTAGATTCTGTCAACGTTACATCATTTTACGAACTAGCTAGCTACAGTTAATAGTTAAATAGTTAACCTAGTAATATCATCAACCATGTGTAGTTAACTAGTGATTATGTTAAGATTGATTGTTTTTTTCTAAGATAAGTTTAATGCTAGCTAGCAACTTACCTTGGCTCCTTGCAGCCACAAGGTCCTTTTGATGCTGCACTCGCATAACAGGTGGTCAGCCTGCCACGCAGTCTCCTTGTGGATTGCAATGTAGTCGGCCATAATCGGCATCCAAAAAGGTCGATTACCGATTGTTATGAAAACTTGAAATCGGCCCTAATTAATCGGCCATGCCGGTCGACCTCTAGCCTGTTCGCTCCCTTTCGGCCAGAGGTGAGTGAAAGACACTCAAAAAGGAGAGGAGAAGAGTCATATAAACAGTAGTGTAACTCAATACATCATCAACTATACAATTTTCACTTGAAGAGTTTTAGTTTTTTACATTAGTTTAAGCAAATTCAGAAAATATAAATAACTCCCTGAAAATTCATGAATATTGAATTGATCTTTGTCCAATGGTGAACTGCCACAGATTACCATCGTGATTTAGCTGCAAATTGTGTTATTTTCTTCAAGGTGTTGTAGGAGCTTCTTGATGTTGTCAACTGAAGCTGTAATGTAGATAAAATGTCATTCTCAGCTAGGCCTAACCTAATGTATTATTTTGTTATTTTGTCTTCTGCTTTTTTTCAAACAACTCAATGGTGCAGACATTAAAGTAACCGTCCAGTGAAAATCTCACTTTTAAAAGTTAATATTCTGTTAAATTATACCCAAATAATGTTGTTGACTCATCCTATACTCTTATTTGTGCCCAAAGCATAAAATGGAGAAAAAAAACACTTCAAAAACCCCACCTCAAACTTACATCTCAAAAATGATTGCTTTCATCATAGAGGATGATGTCATCCTCCTGAGGAGAATGAGCTGGCCAATCAGTGGTCTACTGCTTTTCAACATAGTTAAAAATAAAAATAAATAGGAAGGAAGAATATTTCACTATATTAATTATTGTAATTAATATAGGTCATATTTCATAGAAATCTGGAAACACTGGACAGTCACATTAAGAGACTGTTCCTTCTCCTGCTAGAACAAAATAAATKTATGTTAACTGTTGGTCACTAGAGACTAGTATTCCAATAACTACAGGTACTCCGATTTTCTATTCTGTTAGGGCTCTGGCTCTATTCAATCTGCATCAAGGAAGTCCAGCTTTACAGCGTGATTGAAATCTAAAGGCAATGTTCCCTCTTTAGCAGAGACTGCATTCACAGTAAACGCTGCATATGTCGGCTCAATCCGAAATTACCTTCATATTTCTATTGCAGAATCTGTAAAGCTTCAGCGTTACAGATTGAATAGAGCCTTTAAGTATTTTCCCATATTTCAATGGATTAGGGGTTAAGGTTAGGGTTAGCTACTTCCTTTCCCGCCAGCCTGGATTTGGAACCATCATGGCTGCGGTGCCATCATGGCTCATGGTGCCATTCCCTTTCTGGTTACACATGTGTCAGTTGTCTAACCAAATACATCTTTCGTTTGTGTATATCCTCCTCTCTAGCACCACTCTTTCACATTTAAAATGTTAGTCATTTAGCAGACACTCTTGTCCAGACACTCTTTGAAGTTATAAACAATTCTATTGAGCCATATCCATTTAATTGTCTAGAATCCATAAACAATGCAAGCAACTGTAAGCAACATGACTTTACAGATCACATTTGTATAATTTGACATAAAGCAAGAAACAAGCTTAGCCAGTAAATAAATGTACTTACCAGTGACAATGAGGAGATCATCAGCTCAAACCTGTTGTGTACAGGTATTTATGCTCCAGCAGCACAGACTTTACATAAGCCAAACAGGTCATATCAGGGAAATAATGCCTACCTATAAGAATTAAAAGTGAAACTTAATTCCCATAGTTATGTAAAAACAATCATATTAAATGCAGACCCTCCTCTCTTCGATGGGGACAAGAAGATAAAGATTTCAAAGCCTTGTTTTTCCCRCAATTGCATTTTGAAATGTTATACAATCAGAACGCATTTTTCAAGGCGCTGGGGGGAGGAGAGTGCCTCGCTCATCACATCAGCAGGCCCCAGAGAAACAGGCACAGGGCAGGGCAGACACTTTCATTACAGCAATCGTGAGGATAATGCATTTTCAGTGGCGTGTACTCATGATTAACAATATTTAGTTTTTACAAAATTCACCTAAAAAAAGAATATATGTATATGTATATATGTACAGTGAGGGAAAAAAGTATTTGATCCCCTGCTGATTTTGTTCGTTTGCCCACTGACATTGAAATGATCAGTCTGTAATTTTAATGGTAGGTTTATTTGAACAGTGAGAGACAGAATAWCAACAAAAAAATCCAGAAAAACGYATGTCAAAAATKTTATAAATTGATTTGCATTTTAATGAGGGAAATAAGTATTTGACCCCTCTGCAAAAACATGACTTAGTACTTGGTGGCAAAACCCTTGTTGGCAATCACAGAGGTCAGATGTTTCTTGTAGTTGGCCACCAGGTTGCACACATCTCAGGAGGGATTTTGTCCCACTCCTCTTTGCAGATCTTCTTCAAGTCATTAAGGTTTCGAGGCTGACGTTTGGCAACTCGAACCTTCAGCTCCCTCCACAGATTTTCTATGGGATTAAGGTCTGGAGACTGGCTAGGCCACTCCAGGACCTTAATGTGCTTTTTCTTGAGCCACTCCTTTGTTGCCTTGGCCGTGTGTTTTGGGTCATTGTCATGCTGGAATACCCATCCACGACCCATTTTCAATACCCTGGCTGAGGGAAGGAGGTTTTCACCCAAGATTTGACGGTACATGGCCCCGTCATCGTCCCTTTGATGCGGTGAAGTTGTCCTGTCCCCTTAGCAGAAAACACCCCCAAACATAATGTTTCCACCTCCATGTTTGACGGTGGGGATGGTTTCTTGGGGTCATAGGCAGCATTCCTCCTCCTTCAAACACGACAAGTTGAGTTGATGCCAAAGAACTGCATTTTGGTCTCGTCTGACCACAACACGTTCACCCAGTTGTCCTCTGAATCATTCAGATGTTCATTGGCAAACTTCAGACGGGCATGTATATGTGCTTTTCTTGAGCAGGGGACCTTGCGGGCGCTGCAGGATTTCAGTCCTTCACGGCGTAGTGTGTTACCAATTGTTTTCTTGGTGACTATGGTCCCAGCTGCCTTGATATCATTGACAAGATCCTCCTGTGTAGTTCTGGGCTGATTCCTCACCATTCTCATGATCATTGCAACTCCACGAGGTGAGATCTTTCATGGAGCCCTAGGCCAAGGGAGTTTGACAGTTCTTTTGTGTTTCTTCCATTTGCGAATAATCGCACCAACTGTTGTCACCTTCTCACCAAGCTGCTTGGCAATGGTCTTGTAGCCCATTCCAGCCTTGTGTAGATCTACAATCTTGTCCCTGACATCCTTGGAGAGCTCTTTGGTCTTGGCCATGGTGGAGAGTTTGGAATCTGATTGATTGATGCTTCTGTGGACAGGTGTCTTTTATACAGGTAAGAAACTGAGATTAGGAGCACTCCCTTTAAGAGTGTGCTCCTAATCTCAGCTCGTTACCTGTATGAAAGACACCTGGGAGCCAGAAATCTTTCTGATTGAGAGGGGGTCAAATACTTATTTCCCTCATTAAAATGCAAATCAATTTATAACATTTTTGACATGCGTTTTTCTGGATATTTTTGTTGTTATTCTGTCTCTCACTGTTCAAATAAACCTACCATTAAAATTATAGACTGATCATTTCTTTGTCAGTGGGCAAACGTACAAAATCAGCAGGGGATCAAATACTTTTTTCCCTCACTGTATATATACAGTACCAGTCATTCCAGGGTTTTTCTTTATTTTTACTATTTTCTACATTGTAGAATAATAGTCAAGACATCAACACTATGAAATAACATATGGAATCATGAAGTAAGCAAAAAAAAGTAGCCACCCGTTGCCTTTGACAGCTTTGCACACTCTTGGCATTCTCTCAACCAGCTTCACAAGGTAGTCACCTGGAATGTATTTCAATTAACAGGTGTGCCTGTTAATTTGTGGAATTTCTTTCCTTCTTAATGCGTTTGAGCAAATCAGTTGTGTTGTGACAAGGTAGAGGTGGTATACAGAAGATAGCCCTATTTGGTAAAAGACCAAGTCCATATTATGTCAAGAACAGTCCATCATTACTTTAAGATATGAAGGTCAGTCAATACGGGGGAAAAAAAGTGAAGACATCAAAAATTATCTTTAGTCTGTCTGTATTTCATACTTTTCCTTCAATTCACAAGGGGCTGAATGTATCTCACAGGAGAAAGCATCCGTGCGAGTGAAACAGCTCCCCTCTTTCTCAATAAGTGTAGCCCATCTATATGATGCTGTCTGGTCAGAAATAGTATAACATTGTTGCCGCCCGTAGCATTGAATGCTAGGGACACAGCAAGCATTTGGTGTCCCTTGATAATAAWWWWWWTTAATAATAATAGCCAATCAGCGTTGAGCTAAACTCAGTGAGCTCAACGGTGATTGGTCCTGGCGCACCAAAAAAAGTGTTAAAGGAAGCCAGTTTGGATTTGGCTTCACACCAATCACATCACATCAAAAGCAGAACAAAATTTACAGAAAAAACTTGAATTGTTGCATCTTATTGTGTCGTTGTCCTCCGGTGACTAGATGGCTAAAATCCTCCCTTTACTAAATGAACCATGGATGGAGATAGGGATTTGGACTTAATTATCCATACTGGCCAATGATTATAACGGTGAGTCTGATCCAACCATAAATTCATACATTGTGCCCCTGGCCCAGGTGGATAGATGTTTAATATGTGGCTAGATGTAGTAAGCTAATGTTAACTAGCTGGCCTGGCGCATAGTTGGCTATGAAAGGAAGTTAGGCTAGCGAGCAAGCGTTTAAGCCAGGTAGCCTTGGACAACTAAATGAAAAGCTTGTAGTGTATGACATAATCAAGAGAGGAGGATGTCATTGGTGGGATGTAATTTTCGTTTCTCTACACGCATGCACGCACGCACGCACGCACGCACGCACGCACGCACACACACACACACACACACACACAAGAGTACCATGGACAGCCACAAATTGTTTTTGGTACCTTTTAGTTGTCACTGTATTAAACTAAGCATAGGTGATTTGATGATGTTGTAATGGTTTTGGAATAGTGGAGGCAGCTCCAGTTTTCTTTTTGACTTTTAGTAACTCTCCGTGGTTCTAAATCAATGGTTGTTTAGTAGTCTGAAAATGTCGGAAACATTAACTTGCTTGACAATGCTGTAGGTCATGTAACTATTACATGCAAAATGCTTTGTGGACTTCACCGGACAGATGTTGCTCTCCCATTTCTTGACGAAACAAAGGTGTGGTTGAATTTATTCTACCACTGTGTCTTCTTGTTGTCTCGGGCTCGGCCTTAGGCCTATATGTCACGGTGGCAAGGTATATGAACTAACAGGTTATAGAGCAAACACAATTATCACAACACATAGGTTGTTGCACCCCATTTTGCCCTCAGGACAGCCTCAATTCGCCGGCCATGGACTCTACAAGGAGTTGAAAGCGTTCCACAGGGATGCTGGCCCATGAAGACTCCAATGCTTCCCACAGCTGTGTCAAGTTGGCTGGATGTCATTTGGTTGGGGACGACTCTTAATACACATGAGAAACTGTTGAGCCAGAAAAACCCAGCTGCGTTGCAGTTCTTGACACACTCAAACCGATGCGCCTGGCACTTACTACCATACCCCGTTCATACACAATCCATGTCTCATTTGTCTCAAGGCTTAAAAATCCTTCTTTAAGGTGTCGCCTCCCCTTCAGCTACACTGATTGAAGGTGACATCAATAAGGGATCATAGTTTTTACCTGGATTCMCCTGGTCAGTCTGCCATGGAAAGAGCAGGTGTTCCTAATGTTTTGTACACTAAGTATATATTATTATAACAGAGAAATTGCCATGTCACTTTAAAAAAAWATATATATATATATTTTCGAGTGTGTCAATTTTGACTAGCCCACCAAACTAAAAAATGGTCCAGCCCATCTGGCATCTGACAGAATTGCCAGATGGCCAATCCACCCCTGTACACCTTTATGTAAAGTTTACCTTGAATGCATGTTTCAGCTAGCTCAAACCAGTTCTCTCTTAAACTATACCATGATGAGGACTTATTTCAATGCTTATTTGTTTCTTCTCAGGTTGAAAAGTAAAAACAAACCAGTACACCGATAGAGCCAAGGCTACTGTAATAAACCTGAACCATCCAAGATCGTGGGCCAAATACTGGACTGAGCAAAGTAGTGTGCAAGCTGCCATCACCTTTAACTGAATCGCTATGGTCCGTCAACGGTCAAGACACAACCACAGTATGAACAAAAAATAGATACTTTATTATACAATCTTTTAAATTAATGCAGAGTTCACTTTTTGGTTAGAAATAGAGTAACAGAGTACTTGGCAGATTCTCCAGATGAGCATGAGGGGAGAGGGCTAGCACTCCTAACACAATGTCCCTATCTAATCTCATTCCCTTGCTCCCGCTCTCTACCAATCTTCATCGCAGGTGGCCCTAAACAGCCACGAACGACATCCCTCCCACCATAAGAAATTAGTGGCTCAAATGGGCAACAAGACAACATTTTCAACAAAGCACCATTTCCTCCAGTGTTCACTTGTGCTCTCGGCCAATAAACCATAGATGAGTGGAAAAATAAACACAAAACAACATATTTCTACATTTCAATGTGACTGCCAAAGACAAAAGAAGAATCATACTATATACTATCGACACCTGACTTGAAGTCATTGTGCATCCATCAAATACATTTTATAAAGCCCTTTTTACATTAGGAGTTGTCAAAGTGCTTTACAGATACCCAGCCTAAAACCCCAAAGAGCAAGCAATGCACAAGCACGCACATTGGCTAGGAAAAACTCCCTAGAAGGCAGGGACCTAGGAAGAAACCTAGAGGGGAACCAGGCTCCGAGGGGTGGCCAGTCCTCTTCTGGCTGTACTGGGTGGAGGTGCAAAATACAGCTGCGTTGTGCACCAATTTCCTGGCCTTAATGCAAATAAGTTTTGATGACAATCCATCCAGTTGACACCTTTTAGGCTTCATCATCTTCATCTTCTCTTTCTCTCCAGACGCAGAAATTTGGATTGCTTGATGAGATCTGTGAAGACACATAAAATTGACTATATACTGCAACATGTTAGCCCATTGGAGATAATATAAGACAAGTACCGGAAACAATAGAAAACTATGAAATATCTGGGAAACCAGRCCTGGTATTCATATCAGACTTTGAAAAGGCCTTTGATAAAGTACGACTGGAATTTATATATAAATACCTGGACTATTTAATTTTGGAGAATCTCTTATACAATGGGTTAGAGTTATGTATTTTAACCCCAGGTGTAAAATAGTAAATAATGGCTACTTCTAAGAAAGTTTAATACTGTCAAAACAAGGTTGTCCACTATCGGCAAATCTATTTATTATGGCCATCTAAATGTTAGCTATTAAAATCAGATCTAACAATAATATCAAGGGGATAGAAATCAGAAAGATGCTGAACATTCATGTTTTCTTTTAAATCCGCAATTTGGATCGCTACATGGCCTCAGAGGATCTAGATAAATTTGTCTAACCTCTCTGGATCACAACATAATTATGATAAATGCACCATATTACATATTGGATCGCTAAGAAATACAACTTTACATTACTAGTTTACCAATAAAACGGTTGCTATTGCTATTTTTACAATTGTACAGCTGCGCCATACAGGTTGCAAAATTGTTGGGAAGATATTTTCGATGTACCGATTCCATGGCACATTGTTTATGAACTGATACACAAAACAACGCCGGATTCAAAACTCTTTCTTGCAAAATTCTTGCAAACAATAGAATGTTAGAAATATGGAGGATACAACCATCCCAGCTCTGCAGATTTTGCTGCGAAGACACAGAATCATTAGATCACTTGTTTTGGTACTGTCCATATGTAGCTTGTTTTTGGTCGCAGGTTCAGGAATGACTGAAAAATTGCAACATTTATCTGGAGCTAACTCTGCTATAACCACTGCTGGGTGATTTGAAAAGTCATAGTCAATCGATCAATAATATAATAATACTCTTAGCAAACTATGATATATTTTAACAATCTGTAGAGACTATGAGAATAGAAAGGGTCAGAACCTTTGTGAAACATCACAGCTATTTTGAAAAATATATGACAATTAGATATCAAAACTGGATAGTCTTCAGAGATAGATGGGAGAGGTTGAGGGTAGCTGAAGGGTGGAACTAAAAAACTAAAAAAATAATATAAAATATATTGTGTCAATAAAATGTGTATGCACTAAAGCAAACATATAAACGCAACATGTAAAGTATTGGTCCTGTGTTTAATGAGCTAAAATAAAAGATCCCAGAAATATTCCGTACGTACAAAAAGCTTATTTTGCTCACATTTTGTGCACAAATGTGTTTCCTCCCTGCTTGTGAGCATTTCTTCTTTGCCAAGATAATCCATCCACCTGACAGGTGTGGCATATCAAGAAGCTGTTTAAACAGCATGATAATTACACAGGTGCACCTTGTGCTGGGGACGACAAAAGGCCACTCTAAAATGCGCAGTTTTGTCATACAACACAATGCCAGAGATGTCTCCAGTTGAGAGAGTGTGCAATTGGCATGCTGACTGCAGGAATGTCCACCAGAGCGGTTTCCGGATAATTTAATGTTCATCTCTCTAACATAAGCCGCCTCCAACGTTGTTTTAGAGAATTTGTCAGTACTTCAAACCAGCCTCACAAGTGCAGACCACATGTATGGCGTCATGTGGGCGAGCGGTTTGCTGATGTCAATGTTGTGAACAGAGTGGCCCATGGCGGCAGTTGGGTTATGGTATGGGCAGGCATAAGCTAATTGCATTTTATCGATGGGARTCTGAATGCACAGAGATACTGTGATGAGATCCTGAAGCCCATTGTCGTGCCATTCATTCGCCGCCATCACCTCATGTTTCAGCATGATAATGTATGACCCCATGTCGCAATGATCTGTACACAATTCCTCTAAGCTGCATACTCACCAGACATGTCACCCATTGAGCATGTTTGGGAGGCTCTGGATTGACGTGTACGATGGCGTGTTCCAGTTCCCGCCAATTTCCAGCAACTTCGCACAGCCATTGAAGAGGCGTGGGACAACATTCCACACGCCACAATCAACAGCCTGATCAACTCTATGCAAAGGAAATGTGTTGCGCTGCATGAGGCAAATGGTGGTCACACCAGATACTGACTGGTTTTATGATCCACGGCCCTACCTTTTTTTTAAGGTATCTTTGACCAACAGATGCATATCTGTATTCTCAGTCATGTGAAATCCATAGATTAGGGCCTAATGAATTTATGTCAATTGACAGATTTTCTTATATGAACTGTAACTCAGTACAATACTAGAAATTGTTGCATGTTGCGTTTATATCTTTGTTCAGTATAGTATGTAGAAGCCGGAAGCAGACACCTAAGTATTGTTGTCCATTAGTTAACTCCAATTAGGGAGGGGTGGTACAGTTAAGGGAAAATAAAGGAAAAATATATATATTTTACATTTAAGATATACAGTACCAGTCAAAAGGTTTTTCTTTATTTTTTACATTGTAGGATAATAGTGAAGACATCACAATTATGAAATAACACATGGAATCATGTAGTAACCAAAAAAGGTGTTAAACAAATCAAAATATATTTTATAAAGTAGCCACCCTTTGCCTTGATGACGGCTTTGCAAACTCTTGGCATTCTCTCAACCAGCTTCATGAGGTAGTCACCTGGAATGAATTTCAATTAAGGTGCGCCTTGTTAAAAGTTAAGTTGTGGAATTTCTTTCCTTCTTTATTCATTTGAGCCAATCAGTTGTGTTGTGACAAGGTAGGGGTGGTATACAGAAGATAGCCCTATTTGGTAAAAGACAAAGTCCATATTATGGCAAGAACAGCTCAAATAATCAAAGAGAAATGACAGTGCATCATTACTTTAAGACATGAAGGTCAGTCAATCTGGAACATTTCAAGAACTTTGAAAGTTTCTTCAAGTGCAGTCGCAAAAACGTTTYAAGCGCTATGATGAAACTGGCTCTCATGAGGACCGCCACAGGAAAGGAAGACCCAGAGTTACCTCTGCAATCTGAGGATAAGTTCCTAAGTCTGGCCTCAGAAATCAGCAATTAACTACACCTCAGATTGCACCTCACAGAGTTCAAGTAACAGACACAACTCAACATCAACTGTTCAGAGTGCGTGAATCAGGCCTTCATGGTCGAATTGCTGCAAAGAAACCACTACTAAAAGGACATCAATAAGAAGAAGAGACTTGCTTGGGCCAAGAAACACAAGCAATGGACATTAGTCCGGTGAAAATCTGTCCTTTGTTCTGATGAGTCCAAATTTGAGATTTTTGGTTCCAACTGCCGTGTCTTTGTGATACACAGAGTAGGTGAACGGATGATCTCCTCATGTGTGGTTCCCACCATGAAGTATGGAGGAGGTGGTGTGGGGGTGCTTTGCTGGTGACACAGTCAGTGATGTATTTAGAATTCAAGGCACACTTAACCAACATGGCTACCACAGCATTCTGCAGCGATATGCCATCTCATCTGGTTTGCGCTTAGTGGGACTATCATTTGTTTTTCAACAGGACAATGACCCAAAACACACCCCCAGGCTGTATAAGGGCTATTTGACCAAGAAGGAGATTGATGGAGTGCTGCATTAGTTGACCTGGCCTTCACAATCACCCAACCTCAACCCAATTGAGCTGGTTTGGGATGAGTTGGACCGCAGAGTGAACAAAAAGCAGCCGTCAAGTGCTCAGGATATGTGGGAACTCATTCAAGACTGTTGGAAAAGCATTCTTCATGAAGCTGGTTTAAAAAATGCAAAGAGTGTGCAAAGCTGTCATCAAGGCAAAGGGTGGCTACTTTGAAGAATCTCAAAAATAAAATATATTTTGATTTGTTTAACACGTTTTTGGTTACTACATGATTCCATGTGTTATTTCATTGTTTTTATATCTTCAATATTATTCTACAATGTAGAAAATAGTAAAAATAAAGAAAAACCCTGGAAAAATATATACTGAACAAAAATATGGCTGTGCCCCTGCCCAGTCGTGAAATCCATAGATTATGGCCTAATGAATGTATTCCAATTGACTGATTTCCTTCTATGAATTGCAACTCAGTAAAATCTTTTAAATTGTTGTGTTTCTATTTTTGTTCAGTATATATGGGGGATTGGAAATGATGCAGACAAAAACATTGATAGAAGCCACATCTAGCTGATCTACCCCCTAAGAAGAAAAAAAAACATGTTAACCCATTAAAAGCGGAGGTAAGTGACATGAATTCCCTTTTTCTTAATTGAGGCTCTAACTGACATGGAAGGTATAGGTAAATCAGGAATACTCACATTTCTGACACATTCATAAAATAAAGTAATTTCATAGACAAAATGTGTCCATCATACCCAGTCCATTTTCTCCTCTTCCCAGCAGCAGGTCACTCCCATTTCTTGATCAATCTGTTTTAACAGAAAAAGCAGTTTCATGTCATGTCCATTCCACCCTGTGTGTGTGTGTGTGCGCGCGCGTATGTGTACGTACACTTGTGGTGACTGCACATTCCCAGTCCATATCCTCTCCTTCACCACACAGGTGTAGATGTTGGGATTGAGGGTTGAGATCGATAAGGTCCTGCATGAAAAAGATGGCAAAGACCAGCCTTTGTACTAGCTGATTTACAAACATGTCTGTACTGTCTTTTTCATGTTGTATTGAACGTTAGGGTAACAACCAGGGACCATGCTATTTTGAATGACTAGTTTGGGTGATTTTAATATAGGCCCTAGTTGTTGAATGTGCTAGGGCCAGTTGATATGGTGACAAGGTATATCATGACCTAGTCTGTAACTTACCCTGTTCCTTTTCTCCATTGCCCCTGGGAAAGTGTTGTCTCTCTTTTCATAATCCTGGGGACATTTTTTCTCAAATTAATGTATTGCAGACTTTTGGCCCAAATGTTTTGATGCATGAAGTTAAATCCTGTCATTAACATTAAATGATTGATTATGACTGTCTGACATAAATGCACATAATATGCTATCTTCTTTGTGTGAACATTATTGAAAGTATACTTGACAGAAGATGACTTATCTGACAGTGGCACTCAAGCCGGTTGTTGCTTTTCAGCCGGTTGTTGCTTTTCAGCCGGTTGTTGCTTTTCAGCCCTATTTTTTGCTTTTCAGCCATATTTTTTGCTTTTCAGCCATCAGAAAGGTAGAGTGTAGAAAAAGAAGCTCACAGAGAAATAGTAGAAAACAGAATAGTCACAAATAATGAATAATACTTTTTTTTTTTTTACAACCACGCACACAAAATACTCTTCTTATGGCTCTATTCACTCTGTATCGAGTCAATTCAGTGTTACATCAAATGTAAAGGCAATGTTCCCGCATTAACGTAGACGCTGCAGATGTCGTCACAAAAAGGAAATTACCGTTACATTTCTAGCGCTCTATTTGTAACAATTCCACGACACAGATTGAATAGAGCCTTTAGTATCAATCACATAATACTTCCTGTACTTTTGTTTTGAACCGTTCATTTTACATCTGCCTCAGATTACCATAGCACGGTTTCCTCTAGGTCTAGTCAATTGGAGCTTCTTGGTGTTTCTGTAATGATGCTGGCTGCAATAGAGGAGAAAAATTATCTACTTTGTCATTTCTTTCTATCAGTTTAAGGATTAAATGCAGCTGTCCCTTTATGTTCCTGCATGTCATGCCACTCCTGGTGGTTAGGAACCAGGAAAGCATCGCCTTTAGGTAGAAGGAGCCCAAAATATCTTCCTGTTTGCTAATGTATCATCCTATTTAGCACCTCACCATAGTTAAATACAAACCACTTTTGACGTTTACGGAGCCAAAATCTACATTGAGTTTCTGAAGTCAAAAGCAGATTGAAGCAGTTTAAAATTGACAGGTTTTCTTGCCATCATGAACTTCACATAAATGTACAGTTCTATATTCCAAAATGTATGGTTACTTCATAGTTTGTTACTTTAATAATTACAAATGTGAGAAAAAACAACAATTTGCTAATAAAATCATTTAACTTACCAACAAGCAACACGTTTTGAAAGAGAAAGAACTGTGGTTATAATGGCAGATAATCTCTTAACTGATTTCCTGAAACCCTCCTGTGTTTTATGCCCTAGCCACACACGTCGTATACACGTCATATCGGGGAAATTGTACCTATCACCCATAATCAAAACTGAAACTTGTTCCACAGTTACATGCTGACCACACCGCGTTGCAAAATAAATGTACACATACATGTTATTCAATCATTGCTCCCACACTGCTTGCGCACGCCAACGAGCGTCTGCGTTGCCAAGCGCTACTACACGAAACCCAAACCGGCTGCGCGCATGCGCCATCATGCATAAATGTATTGTGTACCCCCACACCAAACTCGATCACCACACTTAAAATATCAAAACGAACTCTGAACCAATTGCATTAATTTGGGGACACGTCGAAAAGCATTAAACATTTATGGCAATTTAGCGGCGCAGGTCCTAATCCAGGCACTTGTCATCTCCCGTCTGGATTACTGCAACTCGCTGTTGGCTGGGCTCCCTGCCTGTGCCATTAAAAACCCCCTACAACTCATCCGAAACGCCGCAGCCCCGTCTGGTGTTCAACCTTCCAAGTTCTCTCACGTCCACCACGCTCCCTCCGCCCTTCTCCACTGGCTTCCAGTTGAAGCTCGCATCCGCTACAAGACCATGGTGCTTGCCTACGGAGCTGTGAGGGGAACGGCAACCTCCGTACCTTCAGGCTCTGATCAGGCCTACACCAGAACAGGGCAAACTGCGTTTCATCACTCTGGCCTGCTCGCCTCCCTACCTCTGAGGAAGTACAATTCCCGCTCAGCCCAGTCAAAACTGTTCGCTGTCTGGCACCCCAATGGTGGAACAACTCCCCTCACGACGCCAGGTCAGCGGAGTCAATCACACCTTCCCGGAGACACCTGAAACCCCCCATCTTTTAAGGAATACCTAGGATAGGATAAAGTAATCCTTTCTAACCCCCCCCCCCTTAAAAGAGTTAGATGCACTATTGTAAGTGGTTGTTCCACTGGATATCATAAGTGAATGCACCAATTTGTAAGTCGCTCTGGATAAGAGCGTCTGCTAAATGACTTAAATGTAAATGTATGTAGCTAACTAACTTATCTTTTTTAGCTAGCTTGCTGTTGTAGCTAATTGTCCTGAGATATACATTGGGTTATTTTTACCTGAAATGCACAAGGTCCTCTACTCCGACAATTAAGCCCACATAAAACGGTCAACAAATGTTTTATGCTTCTATAACCCAATGAGGAGATGGGAGAGGCCAGGACTTGCTGCGCAATCTTAACACTAGAAGTACATTCATTTCAATTGGAACGCTCCGTTGGCCTTGCAACTATTGGCGTTGCAGAGGCAGTTGCTGCGTGTTTTGTTGTGGATTCGACTTATGCTTCAATTGTATGCGTAGACCTGACAGAAAGTAGTAAAATGTGAAATGTTGAATTTTTGTTGCACACATATCCAGTAAAAAAAATGTGGGATTACATAAATAAAAACAGTTTAATTGCATAATTTCTTTTACGTGTTTTTTTATTCATTATTTGCACAGTATATTATTATTCGATGACATCCCAAATTAATTGTGGAGGCCCTATAATATAATGTCCCCTCCAAATGCCAGTTTTGGAGTGAAATGCATAATAAATAGTCCAAGATAGCAGAGTAGGCCTTTTCAAAAATGAGAAACCATTTGGAGGAA
This sequence comes from Salvelinus sp. IW2-2015, assembly GCF_002910315.2. Lineage (NCBI taxonomy): Eukaryota > Metazoa > Chordata > Actinopteri > Salmoniformes > Salmonidae > Salvelinus > Salvelinus sp. IW2-2015. The sequence continues at coordinate 2,050,997 of NC_036842.1, read as the reverse complement.
GGTGGTTCTTGATCACGCTGTTGGGCGGGCCAGCCCGCCCAAAGCGCAGGTCTGTGTGGGGTCCAGAGATGGTTAAAGTCCGAAAGCACAGGTCTGTGTGGGTCAGAGATGGTTAAAGTCCGAAAGCAGGCAGGGTGGAGTTCCAACGTCTCATTCAAGAGCTTCGACTGTTTGGAGAGGAATTCCAAAATCTACTTTTCGCTGGACGACAAGCCAGGTTCGCAGATCACCTGCTCCAGATGGGTGGGAAGCCAGATGCCCGGATGGACACCAACTACCGGGAGTCCATCAGCCCAGTTGAACGCCTGGCGATTTGTCTCCGGTAAGCTACATTCTAGTACATTTTTAAAGCATTTGATACCATAACTGATTGATATTTGATACATTGTTTTTATGTGCAACCTAGCTAGCTAAAGGGCTCTCTAGTTAATAGTCCCTATTTGACATCAGATGTACTTTTACAGAATGTTCATTAGGACTATAACTTTTCCCAAAGTTGGTTTATAATCCTTTTTTAATTATGCAATGTTACCATATGAAAAGAAAGTTGAGGTGCCTTCTGCCCTGATGAAGGTAGGCTAGTCTTCTCCAGGACCCATTGTTGTTCAAGACAGTTTCAGTCAGTCATTACATTGTTATTGGACTCATACACTCTTAGAGAAAAATATTCCAAAAGTGTGCTTCTGCTTTCCCCATAGGATAACCCTTTGGGGAAAATGTTATACATGGAACCCAATAGGGTTCTACTTGGAACCAAAAGGGGATCTCCTATGGGGACACCTGGAGAACCCTTTTAAGTAGATAGTACCATTCTTTCTAAGAGTAGAGTTGGCCTGGGCTACAGTTTATTGATACAGTCATAGACTGAATTGTACTGTTTCAAAGCATTGTTAATGATGGTTGATGAGTATTACAATATAATTAGTAGAGCATAATAAACTGTAATGAGGTAGTTATATATAATATGTGGGTGGAATTCAAGTTACACACAATATTGATCATTATTTTGAATTATATTTCAGATTCTTGGCGACAGGGGACTCCTACAGGACCATAGGATTCAGCTTCCGAGTTGGACGGTCCACGGTGGCAGGCATTGTCCCCCTGTGGCACAAGCCATTTGGGACTGTCTGGTTGGTGAATACATGCCTGTCCCCAAGGAGGAAGACTGGAGGGCCAACGCTGCCGAGTTCCTGGAGAGGTGGAATTTCCCCAACTGTCTTGGTTCCATTGACGGGAAACATGTAGTAATCCAGGCTCCACCGTGCTCAGGTTCACAATTCTAYAACTACAAGGGTACATATTCAGTTKTACTCTTGGCTGTAGTAGATGCCATCTACTGTTTCCGTGTTGTCGATGTTGGTGCTTACGGCAAGGGAAGTGATGGTGGGACCCTACTCTGCCTTCGGCTAGGCACTTCAGGATGGCACCCTGGAGATTCCACCACCTGCATCACTCCCTGGGGCTGAAGACCTGGGACCTGTTCCCCACGTCTTCGTCGGTGACGAGGCCTTCCCTTTAAGACCCAACCTCATGAGGCCCTACGCTGGACGCCAGCTGCCATTGACAAAGCCTGTAAGGATCTTTAACAAACGACTGTCCAGGGCAAGGTTAGTTGTTGAATGCGCCTTTGGGATTCTGGCAGCCCGGTGGAGAATGTATCGGAGTGCTTGGTCTCAGCCCCTCAAATGTCGATGCCTGCGTGAAGGCCACATGTGTTCTCCACAACTACCTGCGGAGGTCATTCCAGGAGCCGCTCCGGATGGAGATGGGCACGCCAAATGGTCACCTACCTGATGTCACCAGGGTGAGGGATTCTGTCAATTCAGAAATCTATGTAACACTAATAATGAATGCTATCCTAAGACTTTATAAACAAATGACTTTATGAATTGACTGAATTTAAAGGGAACTGACGTGTGTGAAAAGAAAGGTACAATGAGGGAGGTCAAAACAGCAACCAGACAACTCCTCTTCCTGTCCTTCCTCTCCTCTTCCTGTCCTTCCTCTCCTCTTCCTGTCCTTCCTGTCCTTCCTCTCCTCTTCCTGTCCTTCCTCTCCTCTTCCTGTCCTTCCTCTCCTCTTCCTGTCCTTCCTCTCCTCTTCCTGTCCTTCCTGTGAGCTGGTCGGCTAAATGGACTCCATCTCTGAAAGGGAAGAGAAAAACAAYACATACAAACTTAACATAATATGACACCATAAAAGGTGAGATTTATGTTAACTAAATACTGCTTGTATAGTGTAGTTAGTGGCATAAATATTGGAAGAGTGCGGTAAAGTTGGTAATACTCGCTGTTTACTCATGGAATTTGTATTTCAGATCAAAAGATGAATATGACAGGCAAATATTTAGACAGCAAACTGTTGTTTTGGGATATTTTCTAACCTAGAAACAACAGCTATACATTTGCCTCATTAATACTTTGATCTGAAATACCAATTAGCCTACATGAGTATACTGTAAAAATGACCTACTTTACTTCACTGTCGCAACACTTATGACACTACCTGTGATGTACATTTTTTTTTTTACCATTGAACTTGGCTTCGAAAAGCAGCTGATACATTTTAACCCCATAATGCTGTTTTTCTTTGCTGAGGCAGTCTCTTCMGTGTTGGCACCAGGCTCATGGCAAAGAGGGTCTCTTCATCCTCCTTCCTGTGAGCATCAGGTTGGGCTGCATCCCTCTCGACGACTTGGAGGAGCCTTTGCTGAAATGAGTTGAGCGGATCTGGGGTCTGGTACCTCCGATGACGCCTGGTGTGATGTTGTTCCTCTTTGTTTCTCTCTGTTTCTCTCGTTTGTCTCCACGGCCACATCCTGTTCAACGAGGTCCTCAGTGGTCACTTCCGTGAGGTTCATAATAATCTCAGGTGGTCCCAGATCCAGAGGTGCTTCCTCCATTTCATCATCTTCCATGGCTGCACCGGTAGTGGTCATACTCGTGGATGATGTTGTAGAGGGTCTCACTACACCGGTAGTGGTCATACTCGTGGATGATGTAGACGTTGTAGAGGGTTCACTACACCGTACTGGTCATGACTCCGTGATGATGAGGTTTAGAGGGTGGTCTCGCTGCACCGGTGGGGTCATAACTCGTGGATGAATGTTGTAGAGGTCTCACTACACCGGTAAGTGGTCATACTCGTGGATGATGTATTGTAGAGGGTCTCGCTGCACGGTGGTGGTCAACTCGTGGATGAATGTAGACGTTGTAGAGGGTCTCGCTGCACGGTGGTGGTCATACTCGTGGATGATGTGTGAGTAGAGGGTCTCACTACACCGGTGTGGTCATTCGTGGATGATGTAGACGTTGTAGAGGGTCTCGCTGCACCGGTAGTGGTCATACTCGTGGATGATGTAGACGTTGTAGGGGTCTCGCTGCACCGGTGTGGTCATACTCGTGGATGATGTAGACGTTGTAGAGGTCTCGCTGCACCGGGTGTGGTGCATACTCCGTGGATGATGTTAGACGTGAGAGGGTCTCGCTAGCAACGTAAGTGGTCATACTCGTGGATGAATGTAGACTGTCTGTAGACGGGTTCTCGCTGCAATCGGTGGTGGTCATACTCGTGGATGATGTAGAGTTGTAGAGGTCTCGCTGCACCGGTGGTGGTCATACTCGTGGATGATGTAGAGTTGTAGAGGGTCTCGCTAGCCACGGTAGTGGTCATACTCGTGGATGATGTAGAGTTGTAGAGGGTCTCGCTGCACCGGTGGTGGGTTCATACTCGTGGATGATGTAGAGTGTAGAGGGTCTCGCTAGCACGCGGTAGTGGTCATATCTCGTGGATGATGTAGACGTTGTAGAGGGTCTCGCTGCACCGGTGGTGGTCATACTCGTGGATGATGTAATGTTTGTAGAGGGTCTCGCTGCACCAGGTGGTGGTGGTCATACTTCGTGGATGATGTTGTAGAGGGTTCACTACCGGTGAGGTTGAATGGTCGCATCATTGTAAGGTGACGTTGAGGGTCTTGATGCACCGGTGGCGACAACACTTGTGGATGACGTAGTAGAGGGTCTGGCTGTAAAATTGCCACTTGTTGCCATAGGCACAATAAATGGATCCAGAAAAGAAAGAATGTAGCAGAAGCGCCAAGGCTGCTGACCCAGACCTCTTCTTCTCTCTCTCTGTCACCTGTCCGAGTCCTCTCCACTTCCTCCTAAAATCTTCTACATAGACATGAACATGATAAGCCAAACCATTACCTAGCATAACTATAGTTATTAGATAGCTATCATGAACATGTCACCTACTGTACACACAGGCAAACACACGGTTATCTCACCAAATTATCAGGGGTACAGTAGTATCTACCATTTATATGACTATTTATCTGACATACACACTCACGCTCTTTCAAACATGATTATTTGGTCAAGTTAGAGGTAGTAACTATCAGGGGTAGTAACTAGCATAATTTTTATGACTATTTCTTTCACACACACCTCATTGGCTAGGTKAGCTAGCTAATGTTAACTAGCCACATCTAGCACAAGCTCACTACTAAACTGACCTGGCAATCCTACTATCGTGGACACTTGTCTCCAAGCAGCATTTTTTTGTGTTTATGTCCCTGTAGCTGTCAGCAGTTGTGTCAAAAAGACACGGTTTTGAGGATACTGCGAAAATGATTATCTCCTCCATGTGTCCAACCGCATGCGACCATCTGCAAAAGATACCTGCATCAGTATAGTTGCCTAGCTGCGCAAAATGTTATGCAGCAGTGATGCAATGACACAGTCGGTGTGTTCGAAGCGTTAGCCCTTGGCAACGCAGACGCTCCTTGGCGCGCGCAAGCAGTGTGGGTGCAATAATTGAATAATATAGATTTCTACATTTATTTTTCAACGCTCGCTAGTCAGTCCGTTTTATTTGTGACGCTGAACGCGATGCAAGTCCTACCTCTCCCGTCTCCTCATTAGTGTATAAAAGCATATAACTGAAAGATGAACTGAGGTCGGTTGGTAATACACCTTATTATGAAAGTTAGATGTCAATTGCCATATAAAGTGCAAAGCAGAGAAAGAAGCCTGGGAGGAGGAGAAAAGACTAGAAACAATTCGGTTGACCATTGTAGATTAATTGTCAGAGTAGAGGACCTTGTGCATTTCAGGTAAAATAACAACCCAAGACATATTAGCTAGCAACGGCAAGCTAGCTAGCTAAATAGGACACATTAGCCAGCAACAGCAAGCTAGCTACCTAAATTGCCATAAATGTTKAATTCTTTTCGACCTGTCCCMAAATTAATATAATTGGTTCAGAGTTTGTTTTGATATTTCAACCTGCKTGTCGTGATCGCGTTTRGTGTAGGAGCATGYGGACCCGGTTTGGGCATAGCATTATTAGGCCWATATAATGTAAATTCAAAGATGGCCATTTTATGCGTTTAACTTAAGTGTTTTGAATACTGATAACTGGTTTATTCATTTAACAGGTGATGGCACKTTTAGTGGAAGAAGTGCAGTGTGTTTTAATCCATATGAAGGTTTAACAGTATAGTGACTTGGTTACTAATTTGTCATCTTTTCTTCCAGTGGATCATAAAGATTTGGGATTCTAAAGCATATCCCATATAATAGATAATGATCACTTTGGGACAAAAGAAACTGAGAGAACAGTCTTACTTCAGTTTTAATAATGATTTATAAATTAGTTGTACGCATCATAGAAATTATACAGTCACCATCTCTGAATGKCAGTTTTAAATCTCATGTAACATTCCTGGATTTTTTTTTCTCTTGATCATCTCCAGGATCAATAGTGAGGAAATTGACCATTGCTTTTTATTTTCACTTTATTAACAAAWATCCTGAATTGCCAGTTACTGTGATTGGAAAATTATTGGAAAGGCAACAGGCTTTTGAACCTTGAGGGAGAAGTCTACCACGGGGCAGCCCTGGGTTATGCAGCCCAGAGAGATGATGTCCACATGGGGGGAGAGATAYTGGGGCAGGGAGTCTGGGGTCACCCCTCCACTGGCCTCGATTAGCACAGAYGGGAACTCCTCCTTCAGAAGCTGGGCAGCCGCATGGAGTTCCTGAGAGAGGAAAGGACAGAGGAGGAATAGAGGCCGGAAGGGACGAGTGCGGGAAGAGACCGTGTAGGAAAGAAGAGATTGAACGAAATGCACARCACTGACATWCAGGAGGAAGAAGAATATTACTTAATTGATAGTCCAATRTACATGAATGTCCAACGGAAATATKTCTTCTGCTTTATCGCAAGCCCTCCAGTACGTCTCTACCTCTTCTACATTACTTCCCTGATGTCTTTGGGACGTCCATCAGYCTCACCTGTGGCTTAAAGTTGTCCAGCATGACGATGTCGGCTCCTGCCGTGGCCGCCTCACTGCCCTCCTCCCGGCTGCCGCACTCCACCTCGATCTTACTGCTGAAGCCACACACCGAGCGGGCGTCCCTCACCGCCTGGAAGACCCACAGGTAGGAAATACATCAAATCAGTTCTCTATCAGAATGCAAAWKTAATCTCTATTCAAAATGCACAGAGGGGAAAACTTCAGCTCTCATATTAGAAAAATGCCAGATCTAATGGTACATCTTGGAATATGAAAGACATACATGTATTCTTGCACTCTGATTTTCATGCATTTGTAAAAGGATTACAGAGGAATCGACAACCACATCCTAGTATAGGTTGATGTCGAATGTACAGTTTGAGACATCCACCCCTGCCTACCTGTGTGATACTCCCTGATGCCCATATATGATTGTCTTTCAGCATCACCATCCCACTCAGGTCCTGTCTGTGCATGGACACGCCGCCCACCAGCATGGCATACTTCTCCACCAGCCGGAACCCAGGGGTGGTTTTRCGCGTGCCAGCCACATGGCCGTGCCAGCCTGCCTCCCTGACCATTCTCTGTAGCTGGGAGCAGCGGGTGGCTATCCCCGAGGCCCGGGCCAGGCAGTTGAGGGCCGGTCTCTCCCCGAGGAGGACGCACCTTGCTGGGCCTCTGACCACAGCAGTCTGGGCCACCGCATCTGGACCTGGTGGAGGTGAGGTCAAAGTAGAGTTTACCTAAAAATTACAAACATCATGTGAGTGAACTATATTTAATGGTTAGATTGTAATCAGTTGGAATCTATTCCAATTGAATTTTGTGAATGCCAAACTCAAAGCTTGTTTCCCCAATACCTTCTCCAAATGAATTTGGCAGTGTGATCAGAGTTGAGGTGTATTGTCATCACATTTGTGAGGTATCTGTGTATTCTCTAAAACCTCCCGCATGTTTTTTGACCAGGCTCATAGTTGGTCTCTTACCCAGCTGTGCTCCCTCTTTGTGTGCCCATTCCACAGTGCAGCTGAGCTCAGTGAAGACAGCAGTGAAGAAAGGCCTGCCCGCCAGCACGCTGCACGGCGTTTTGCACAACAACCTGGCCTCGACCTCATGTGACCCCACACACAGCCCCGCAGGGTCAAAGTTCGGTGTGTCCTCTGCCAGCCACTCCCGTGCCAGCCGGGTCAGTGTGTGGGGTGGGAGCGTGTTTGACAGGTCATACTGAGTCGTCGTCATCTTGAGAGGGGAGGTAAAATGTGACGCCAGAAAGTTGTTCTGTTAAGAATGGAGAAAGGGGTTAGTTCCAGTGCTTTAAATCTGGCTATCCACTGATGATAGTTAACAGTTTGTAGTTTATTTGTACCCTACAAAATATCCTGAGTTCTGGTATGAATGAATCCCTGCACTCAATGTGCTTTTCGACCTGTTGCTTAGCAACAGTGTCCGTCTTCAGGTTAAGATTCACCACAAACAAAGGGCGCGGTGTAGAGGGGGAAAAAATTGGCCGTTGTGGCAGCCTCAATGGGGGCTGGTGTGTTAGAAATGCCAGAGCYGATTTCTGATCCCAGTCTGTGTGGTGATATAATTCGAGACCCTGGTACAAGTTACGAGTGCAGATTGCAAAGAGCGCTCTGTAAGCCACACCCCAGCGGGCGGAGCTAGGCATGTTGTTTGTGCACTTGTACACATTTTAGTAAGGAGATATCATACGGAGATAGAATCTCATTTTACAATGGGTATGCATGCGGTGKTTCTGTGTAGTTATGCTAATATATCTGAGTCAAGTACATTGCAATCAATTTTATCTATGACCTAATAAGTAAGATCTTAGGGATGTTCTCACTAACCCCTCTTTTCTATTTCTCTGCATCTCCCAGGACAACGCCTGAGGGCACCCTGGCCTACACCTGGACGTGCCTGGCCTCCCCTCTATCTGCCTGTTGCTGCATCCACTGCTTCAGTCTCCCACCCACACATGGATTTCTTTACTTAGCATGACATCTTTATGAAAAGCCATCTGACCCACAGGGTCTTGAAGTGTTTTAAATCTGKCTATCCACTATAGCCTAGCTATGGATAYTGTCTGAGCCTGCTGKTCACATATGACCGTGATTTAATACTGGATGGAAAACAGACACTTGCTCTATCCTTATTGAAATGCATGGCATCCTTAATACGCAATCATCCAAGTTGGGATCAATAAATTATTACTACTAGGGTTGAGGTCAATTCCATTGAAAAGCAATGCAGAATCATTTGAACCTTGCCTATCATAACCTTTGTGCGCTTGTGTGATGGATGGATCAATGTTTATAATTAATAAAATTGCTAATGACACAATTCAGCCCAGTGGATCTTTATATTCTACAGATTCTGAACAGTCATGTAACAATTGGAAGTGTTTTTGTTGCCATGTAGGCCTAGTATTTAGCCTTTGTTGGGGTTAACCAAGGGGACTAATTCCTTAGGTGCTGGTAGTTGAAGATGTGTTAGCTCCCAGGTGATGAGGCAGTGAGTTAGAGACTTTGGACAGTGGACACATGTACACCCTGTGTTCAACACAACTTGTCAATAAAATAAATACTTAAAGTATCAAAATACTACAAGTCAACTGTGATTCCACGGTCTAGCATCTGTGCAGTCCCGTGTGGCTCACTTGGTAGAGCACGGCACTTGCTACGGCAGRGTTGTGGGTCTGATTCTCACGGAGGACCAGTATGAAAATGTATGCACTCACTAATGTAAGTCGTTCACTTAACTCCCCCCAACAGACTGGGTAAAGGTGTCGGCATGCTTCAGTTCGGCTTGCTCCTAGCTGAACCGAACGAGTGTGCTCGCATACTCCCTTAAAAGAACTTCGCTTGAAAAACAACCAGCAATTGTACTGTTTGTCCATTTTGAGATGCCGTAGCCAGTATACACTTCCTCAGAATTAATCTAAAATAACTCAAGAAAATCGGTTATAAACTCAGTCAAAATAGTCATGCAATTTTACATCTAAGATGTTTGCAGTATTTCTCAATGAAATGTGCATGAATACTAGTAATCTATCGTTGAATGACAAAGACTTATTGAATAATCCCTATTGTTGACCTATCACCGATAAAGGGGCGTATACTTTTTTTCAGCTGTTCGGGCACAAAACCGAAGTCAAAAACAAACATACACAAACTCTTCCGAACTGTTTCGGCTGGGAAGTATGTGGACGCCGTAAGGCACATCTCTGATATCAAGAGATCTCAACCTTCAGTATACTATTAGTCACAATTCCAGTTTACATAAAGTCTATATTTTACTTGCTCTACAACAGAGAACAAAATGTCCAAATCAGACTGTACAAAACATACAATGAATTCAATGGCGGTCTTTTTTTGTTGTGAAAAGTACAAAGTGTGTCTATGACAAGGGACAATTACAATAATGTGATTTAATATCAACCAGGTCTCTTGTGAACGAGCAAAATTTATTCAGAGGAATGGTGGTCACTAGATAATACAAATAATTCAGGTAAACAGCGCCCCCCTTAGGCAGAACAATTTCTATTGAGAAGTGTCTGGGACTTGTTTCCCTGTTTGCTACACAAAGATATTTCACTTATTAAGTCATAGACAAAATTAACTGCAATACACATGGTCTGAAATATATTARATGAACTACACAGAACCACCGCAGACCCATTGTAAAATGAGAGGCCTATCTCAGTAATAAAATGTGTCCCAGTGCACAAGCAACATGCCTAGCTCTGCCCACTGGGACGTGGTTTACGGAGCACTCTTTGCAATGGCAGTGTTCGATTACCAATCTCCCCTAAAAATCTAATGAATATCAATATTCAGGTGGTTTATGCCAACTAGACAAAATATGACGGGTTTAGGAGTAGTGAGTCCCCTTGTCATCTCTGCCTAGCATGTGCACAATACTAAAATCTCAAATAATATTTGATTCCTGGAGCATTTAATATCAAATACTTATTTGTTTGACTTATTCAGAACTGTCCATGAATGGCAGCAATAATGTATAGCCTAATATTATTAATTTTCAAAGACAAGTAGGCATATCATATTTCAAATATATGATTACACAGGTAAAGCTGGGAAGAAGTGGAATAATAAAATACCTGTGTGGAATAACAGTAGTGTTCTTTCTGAAAAGCACAGYAATTCCTCTATATTGTAGCCCRTTGTTAAGAATGAGAATTGTTCTACTGATCGGACTAAATAAAGTAAAAAGATCAAAACTCCCGACACCCTAACCAAATTATTGTTAAATTCATTGTCATCCATGTAGAATCAAATTTACAGTTTTTGGTTCACAATCTGTTTGACAAAATCATTTTCATAGTTACAAACAGTGTGGATTAAATGCTGTCAAAAAGGCTGCATTCTGCAATAATAGGGACAGGATAAACAAATTTTGTGGACAACATTGTACATAAAACAGCACTGCCGTGCAGGTCTTTTTACAGTTTCATAAACTCAGCAGACTATGTTCTCTCTCTCCATTCATCTCCACTCTAATCTTGGGGGGCGTTTCTTTAAACCATGCATCCAATCCCCTTGATCCCTTTACATCATTTGAACTGCTAGATATGGTTCACAGTGCTGTGGCAAGACAAGACAATGATAGAGGTTCCCGCTCGTGATGTTAAATTGCAGGCGCAGATGCTCTGATTTCAAAACAATTTGGAGCACAGTTGAACAGTTAAAGCGCGGACTATACAATGGACTAATTAGAAAAATAAATGCAGTAMTTTTCAATGCGTGACATAGAGGTGTGCCGTGAGAGTKTGAGAAGAGGGTCAATGCGTGAGTTGGCAGCTCTGTCATTACTACACGTCAATTTTGTTTTGAGCCGACTTCGCTGTTGACCAGGGCGGATCACCTGACTCACGCCCGGGAGGCAGCCCGGTTCCAAAACGAATGCAATCACTTTTCACCCACCTACCGGGGCAGATAATCGAAGCCCGTCAGTGGTTCCCACTTGATCGCACAGCCAAAGTCAAAATTGGCTATAAACTAAAAGTAGCTTTTTGGTCTTAATTTGAGGTTAGGCATACGATTAGCAGTATGGGATTTTAAGAAAATAAATTGTAGAAATAGAACGCATTTATGACTTTGTGGCTGTGTTAACTAGTGACAACCCTTTGCAATCAATAGTRCCGGAGCGTTTTTATAGGCACTAATTCTGTAATGGCTCGTTGGCCTAATGCCGCGTTCACGTGTATGAGTCGGAACTAGGAAACTCGTAATGTCCGACTTCATAAGTGGTTGCCGCGGCACGCGTAAAATAACTCCTTTCCGTTTTTTAGGACAAACTGGCGAGCTATATGGGCGCGTTCCTCTGCACAGGCGTTGCTTACGCATGCCATATCTTAAGGCAGGATAAGTATTAGCTAACCACAATTTTTTTTCAGCTAACCACACGTTATAGCAATTTGTCAGTCGATGACGTTGTACGTGTAACCGATGTGAAATGGCTAGCTAGTTAGCGGGGTGCGCGCTAATAGCGTTTTAATCGGTGACGTCACTCTGAGACCTTGAAGTAGTTGTTCCCCTTGCTCTGCAAGGGCCGCGGATTTTGTGGAGCAACGGGTAATGATGCTTCGAGGGTGGCTGTTGTCTGTGTGTGCAGATGGTTCGAGGAGAGGGACGGAAGCAAAACTGTTACATACGCAACCATTGGTTGGTAACGTCTGGGAACAAGACCTAGCTATTGCCACGTTTAAGACAACTGGGGGAAAACGTGCCCCGACTGGGAAATCTTTTGAACTGTAATTCCAATTCGGAAACACGGACATCTTTCTAGAGCTCCGACTTTACAACCTGAAGATAACTGACGTCATGAGTTGACSTCTCGAGTTCCAAGTTGTCTTTGGCATACATCACCACACCGGTTGCAGAACGCCATCATTGGTCGAAATTTTCTAATCAAGTATGCTATATATATATTTTTAATTGTCTTCTCTTATCTTCCGAMATCCTCACCTGCCTCCTCAGAGCCGATTGAATTGTTACCGGATATTCGTTGGTACTCTTGATGTGGATATCTCTGCACTCAATGTGCTTTTTCGACGCGTTGTGTTTTTTAACAGTGTCCTTCTTCAGGTGAGGATTCCCCACCACAAACGAAGAAAGCTTGCCTGCAAGTTGTGGTTCGGCCTTGCAATATTTGCAAAACATAACATTTCCTTCAAAATGCAACCACGGGAACGCKTTCTCCCACTGTGCGTTGTATTTGTATTGTTTCCCACCGGCAGTGGTTGGCGACACTGGGGCAACACCAGTGCCAGTGTTAAGGCTACTGCTGGCCGAATCTTCATCTTGTGTTGCTGGTGGCTCAGCAAAATCAATATCGACAAGATCACTGGCAGACTCGGACCCGGCCTCCTCTGGATCCTGTTGACATTGTCGCCTAAAATTTAATTGGATGCTCTTCATTCTGCTTTACAGTAGCGAGCCAAAACGGGCGCACTTAAGGTACTCGTCTCAAAGGCTCGCGGTTCCAGACTCTAACTAGGTTATGATTGGCGCGTTCAGCTAAACGAGCTTCAACTCGGCTACGATTGGCTCGTTGAGCTGCGCGTTGAAAACGGCAAGTACTGCTTACTTCCTTGTTCAAGGCCCGTACTGTTTTTTTTAATGGACTTCAAGCTTATATCACAGATAGAACAATGAGACAGATATCTTACCGGATGTATCAATATGAAGCATCCGCTTTGCGTTTCCACTCACTACGAGATGGATTTTTACCGACATTATGCAAATTTCCTCATCGATGAAACATTTGATCTCAATATAGTTCGGTTCACAAAACTAATATCAGTTACGAACAGAGTGGACTAAGTTTTGTAGACTTTGCCAATCATTTTTTTGTTGCGTTGTTTAGGAGTGCAAAGACGAATTGAGTTATTGCACACGCGCACTTCAGAGTAGGCGTTCCCTCACGGAAATATGCAAATATGTGCTAGAAGGCGCCAATAGGAACTCACTAACTCGTTCTTGGTTCTGCACACGTCTTTTCTTTTCTGCCCACAATGACTCAATTGTTCCCATTTGAAACGACAGGCTGTGGTCTATCTTGGTTTAGTTATAAAACATCTTTGATTATCAATGATAACGTTGTCCTTTAAAATATGTACAATTATTCTTATATTATATTTTCTTCTACCTGATTGCATTTTTTTTCATATTCGAAAACCTTCATAAAAGGCATTGGTTAAAGGTAAATGAATCCATGAATACGAATATTATTTAAAATTTCTTAAATGACCCCATTTTCAAGAATTTGATTATGTAAGCCGAAAGCCCATTCAAAAGCAGTACAGGACTTCAAAAACAGTACAGGACTTGAACCAGGAAGTAGGCGAGACATACATGATATAAAACAAACAGCGGGAATAAACTGCAACTTGTACATGTGCTCATTGACTTTTGCAGTTCGCACACATTTTGTTGAATATGCGAGTAAAATGGTCGCAGTGTAGAGCCCTGCAAATGTCAAAATATGAAATGTTAAGCATTTGCATAATGGATAACCAGCGGCAATAAGAACATGTAAAAGTCTAATGGTGCATTCAAGTGTTAGTGGAAACGATGAAACTCCGAAATGTCCGACTTGCTAACTATTTGAACGCGGCACCTGTATAACTACACGTGTCTGAAGGATGCACTGTGGTCCTCCTGCAACCTGCTGGAAGCGAAACGAGTAGAGACCAACCCCCAGGCAGTGGCCATGGTAGCCACGGAAGCCCTGGGATGGTAAAAAAGAAAGGGGGCCTCGACCCCAGGCGAAGGGTCCCCCAGGCGAAGGGTCCCCCACAACACCCAAGGTCCCGGCGGCCACGGCCTGACAGCGCTGTGGCGCCTAGGGGAGGGGTCTCCTCTGGGCCCCGAGTGACAGGACGGTGATTGATTCAGAAGAGCAGGAGGAGGCGAGCTTGATAAGGACTCACCCCGTTCCTGTACAAAGGACCGAAGACAGCTTTTTAACAAAGTTATTATTATTTATTTTTTTACATGTTTTCATGTCTTAAATGTTTTATTTTTATTAAATAATTTGTACACATTTTAAATGGCTTTTACAGATTGGATGTTTTACAAGAAAAAGTACTTTTATTCATGGTTGTTTCTATTAGTTTTAACAACATGTACTTTAACAAACTTAAATGTAATATTCAAATGCTGTGTTTTATGCTTTTATACCATTTTATGTGTATAAAATGTTGTAAAAAAATATGAGCTGTTTTTAAAGGAAATGCAATTTAAAAAAATAAACCTGTATAACTACAACCAGTTAGCAAGTCAGAAATKTCCGTTTCCAAATTCCGACTAATACGTGTATGTTAAAGGTTAGGATACTTTTAGCTCTCAAACTGTAGTCTCAAAACACAGTTCTCAGCCATTAGCTTCGCCCATGACTGCCTCGTGAACTACAACCCTGACGCTGTGATTTAACGTTTAGAAACGTCAATAATCATAGCTTGCGATACGGATTTCGAAACATATGACCCTTATCTTTCATCAGTGAGAAAGAATCATTCAAATAAGATACACATACTGTAGTTTTGCATAGATCAATACAGCTATGGGTGACTCCATCCAACGAAACTACACTTCCCAAGTTACGCTTACACACAGGTGTTCGCAGTGGTGTAAAGTACTTAAGTAAAAATACTTTAAAGTACTACTTAAGTCCATTTTTTCTGTACTTTACTATTTATATTTTTGCCAACTTTTACTTTACTACATTCCTAAAGAAAATAATGTACTTTTAAAATTTTTAATTTTRAAWGCTTAGCAGGGCAGGAAAATGGTTCAATTTACGCACTTATCAAGAGAACATCCCTGGTCATCCCGACTGTCTCTGATCTGACAGACTCACTAAACACAAATGCTTCGTTTGTAAATGATATCTGTAAATGAAGCCATGGTTTACAGGCAACATCCACACTGAGCTAAAGTGTAGAGCTGCCGCTTTCAAGGAGCGGGACTCTAACCCGGAAGCTTATAAGAAATCCCGCTATGCCCTCCGACGAACCATCAAACAGGCAAAGAGTCAATACAGGACTAAGATCGAATTGTACTACACCGGTTCCGACGCTTKTCGGATGTGGCAGGGCTTGCAAACTATTACAGACTACAAAGGCAAGCACAGCCAAGAGCTGACCAGTGACACAAGCCTACCAGATGAGCTAAATTACTTTGTGTACTCCGAGCATGCGCTGACATGCGCTGTCTTCACTGACATTTTCAACCTCTCCCTGTCTTAGTCTGTAATACCAACATGTTTCAAGCAGACCACCATAGTCCATGTGGCCAAGAACACTAAGGTAACCTGCCTAAATGACTACCGACCCATAGCACGTGCTTTGAAAGACTGGTCATGGCTCACAAACACCATTATCCCAGACCCACAACAAATCCCCCCCCCACAGAAGACACCCTTGTCCAATGACTTATGTGTAATGTCTGGAACTGAGATTCATGAACAAGGGCTAGGTTACTCTGAACTACAGCTGTTTGCATCCTATTGCACCTGTTGCATCAAAAGCCTGTTTGCATCCTCAAATGGCACCTATGATGTGCTAATCAACTGAAGACWATTTTAGAGACTTGCAAAAATGCATTTTTGATACAAAAAGAGTCTGTTGTACAGTAGTCATTTTGTGTGCAGAGATTATCCATTGTAATAACATTTGGTCCACAGCAATGGTTGTGTATAACAGTAGTTCTCAAACCTTTTGGAGTTACTGTATCTCCATCACATTTTGATCCAAAATACCCCCTCATGTGCAAGTTCTTACGCATCTCAGGACCTACCGCAACAAATGTTATAGTAATGTTTACAATTTTTGTGTACCTAAACACTATTCAACAATACACTAAATCAAATATCCAAATGAAATTATTAATATGGATATACAATAGGCTACAGAGGAATGTTTATTTACCACCAAATTAACCAACAAAAGTAACAATGTTCCTCTTTTCTTTGATTTATTGATTGTTTAGGACATTCAAAGCCAACAACGCCACCAGAAAATTGGAATTTGCTCCTTTGCTCATGTTGTAATGTTTACAGGCTAAGCAAAGAATGTGAAAATCAGTCACATTGAGTTACAGCTTTGAAAAAAGCATTAGTCTTCTTGTTTTTTCATGTTTCTTTTTTTAACCAGACAATCTGAGCAACGTAAAAGTCCTGAGAGACATTTCAAGTTTGGGATGTCAAAGTCAAACTAAAATAATTCTAATACAAAAAGTAATGTTAATTTACAGATGTATATATTTTTTAATAATTCCGTTAGAATACTTTTCATTCAGACGAAGATCTTCACCGACATGTCAATTTAATTTAAGAGTGCCCCTTATTGGCCCCAAAGCCTTAAAACAAAGCCTTAAAAGTTGCWATCTTACTTCTGGAACTATAAGTCATTCTAAAGCACAGCAGATGTCACTTTCCTAAATGCAAAGTGGTGGTTTGGTTTCGGACATACTCACCTGAGTGTAGTGCAATATGCAGTTTTCTGACAAGAAGTGAAAGGGATGYGGGGCTGCCTTAAACCTACAACTTATAACACTGCACAATCGTTTATCAGACAACTCTTGCGCAGCACTGCGCAGACGGGACGCTCCCGACCACATCCCGTAGCTTCACTAGAGATGGAAGAGCAAGCAAAACATCTCACTCGCTCCTTTTTTTTCTGTTTCATATGCTGTATAGTCAATTAACTAGCTGAGCAGACCAGACCGTCTTGGCACTCCGGCACCATTGTAAAAAATATTTTGGAAGCTATAGAAATGAATTTATTCATGTCTACATTTGTTTTGCCACGTTTATTCTATTACAGACTCCTTAATGCATACTTTTAAATTATATTATCTGAGCTACATACATGTAATTTTGTCCTTGAACCATTTAATTCAAATACTGTAGAATTCAATTCATTCCTATGGAGGACTGCTTCTTCTGAGGAGTGCCAATATGGCTGACCGGTACTTTCAAAGCCTCTCATTGTCCAATACATAGCAACAGCAATCCAGGGTTTATATACAGATCTAACTGCTAATGGCACGTTCAAAACAACTGGGAACTCAGAAATATCAGACTTCCAACTTCAGCGTGTTCAAGACAACTGGGAACTTGCGAGAAAAAAAAACTAGCTCTGACTGGGGAAAATCATTTTGAACAGTGATTCAACTCGGAATTCCAACTCGAGAACTCTGGCCTCTTTCTCGAGCCCCGACTTTCTGACCTGAAGATCACTGACGTCATGATTTCACCTTGTACTTTTTTCGGAGTTCCCAGTTGTCTTGAACGCACCATAATGCATTGGTCTACCACAGTATGAGTCATAATACCCAAAAAACCTAGCGGTCAAACACAGAAATGGTTACAATCGTTTTCCCACCATTCATTCATAAATAAAGGTTACATAACCTTGCCCATACTAATGATCTGCTGTCCAGAGGGTAACAGCAAACAACGTTTTCCCGCAGTAAACACACTCTTGACTCGAGAGGATATCAGTCCATACTGAAACCTCAAAAATCCAGACTAAAATAATCCAGCTAGCTAGAGTAGCTACAAGTCAAGTAGTACTTKAAGTCGGCTACCCACCCCTCACCCACAGACACAAACAAACATTATCAAGAACGCCTAGCCATAGCTTCCCCAAGTTTGCTGCCAAGCTAGACTGTTGGTTTATAAAAGCCAAAGAAAGAAACTTGTTTTTCTGAATTTCTCATGCATTTAAATGGCTATGCAAATAGACTGCTATTAGCCATCTAGCCAGGCTAATGTTGCTAACTAACTAACCATGAGCTACCTAGCTAGATAACAGGCATTTTCAATTAAAAACTTGCCCAAGACAATTCGCAGAATTGTCAATTTAAACAACTTTAGCTAATTTATGAATTACTAAATTTAGCTAACATTACACAGTTAATCCAGAGATTCTTACCTTTGCCTCGATCCTGCAGTCTCATCCAGATCATCATGGCCCTGGTGAGATGTGAAGCTTGAGACAGACATTTGTGGTTCTGTATGAGTCACATTAGCAGATAATTAGCGTTCCATTTTTGGCGACAGAATCAAGACTATGTGAATGCATGTGCCACTCCCAATAAATAAATACTGTGCCTTTGAAGATTTGTCTCTGGCTATGAAACTATAACACACAAGCAGGACATCTAAACAAAGTCAATTCTGGATGTCAATAGATTTTTAGATTCAGTCTCATCAATGACAACATTCTAGAACTGAATTATCACTCATCTAAGTCTGGTATCCGAGGCAATCTGATTAATGATTTTACAGTGCATTCGGAAAATATTCAGACCCCTTGATTTTTTTACACATTTTGTGTATCACATTTATCACTTATATCACATTTACATAAGTATTCAGACCCTTTACTCAGTACTTTGTTGAAATACCTTTGGCAACGATTACAGTCTCGAGTCTTCTTGAGTTTGATACAAGCTTGGCACACCTGTATTTGGGGAGTTTCTCCCATTCTTCTCTGCAGATCCTCTCAAGCTCTGTCAGGTTGGATGGGGAGCGTCGCTGCACAGCTATTTTCAGGTCTCTCCAGAGCGGCTTGATCGGATTCAAGTCTGGGCTCTGGTTAGGCCACTCAAGGACATTGAGACTTGTCCCAAAGCCACTCCTGCGCTGTCTTGGCCGTGTGCTTTGGGTCGTTGTCCTGTTGGAAGGTGAGCCGTCGACCCAGTCTGAGGTCCTGAGCACTCTGAAGCAGGTTTTCATGATGGATCTCTCTGTACTTTGTTCCGTTCATCTTTCCCTCGATCCTGACTAGTCTCCCAGTCCCTGCCGCTGAAAAACATCCCCACAGCATGATGCTGCCACCACCATGCTTCACCGTAGAGATGGTGCCAGGTTTCCTCCAGACGTGACGCTTGGCATTCAGGCCAAAGAGTTCAATCTTGGTTTCATCATACCAGAGAATCTTGTTTCTCGTGGTCAGAGTCTTTAGGTGCCTTTTGGCAAACTCCAAGCGGGCTGTCATGTGCCTTTTACTGAGGAGTGGCTTCAGTCTAGCCACTCTACTATAAAGGCGTGATTGGTGGAGTGCTGCAGAGATGGTTGTCCTTCTGGAAGGTTCTCCCATCTCCACAGAGGAACTCTAGAGCTCTGTCAGAGTGACCATCAGGTTCTTGGTCAGCCCTTCTCTCCCGATTGCTCAGTTTGGCTGGGGAGCCAGCTCTAGGAAGAGTCTTGGTGGTTCCAAACTTCTTCCATTTACAAATGATGGAGGCCACTGTGTTCTCAGGGACCTTCCAATGCTGTAGAAATTTGTTGGTACCCTTCCCCAGATCTGTGCCTTGACACAATCCTGTCTTGTAGCTCTACTGACAAACCTCATGGCTTGGTTTTTGCTCTGACATGCACTGTCAACTGTGGGACCTTATATAGACAGGTGTGTGCCTTTCCAATTAATTGAATTTACCACAGGTGGACTCCAATCAAGTTGTAGAAACATTTCAAGGATGATCAATGGAAACAGGATGGACCTGAGATACATTGAGTCTCTTAGCAAAGGGTCTGAATACTTATGTAAACAAGGTATTTCAGTTTTTTTATGTTAAAAAAATTTGCACAAATTTCTAGAAACCTGTTTTCGATTTGTCATTATGGGGTAGTGTGTTAATTGATGAGGAAAAACATTMATTGAATCATTTTTTGAATAAAGCTGTAATGTAACAAAATGTGGAAAAAGTCAAGGGGTCTGAATACTTTCCAAATGCACTGTATAATTGATTAAGTAGCTCTTTCCGTGTGGAATGTTGACAGCAGTATAAAACATATTGTATTGCTAAGATGCTCAAACTTAACTCACCTACGCAGATTAAACTGTATCCCTCATGGCCCTGACCAAACCGGTAAATTGCCCATCACTCTGGCTGGCTGTACTTCTCCACATGGCCAGACTTATAGTGGTTTTCTCCCCTTTTAATGCTCTTATGCTTATCCTTGAAAAATGCCATAAGGTCTGAAATAGACATCAACATCGAGATACTGTACAAATAATTATCTAGGCATTGTAATACAAGAATATGTTCTGMTCTACTGCTCTGCTAACTAGCTAGATAAAGTGTAGTCAGTGACTAACTAAGACAGAGAAAGAGGATGGAAGAAGTTCAACACTTTATTAAATTAATTTAAATACAGCACATGTATTCATCATGGATTGGGCACAGGTCTCTGATTGCGCTTGCTGAGGTCTTCTCTGTTGTGAATTAGCATTTTGAATTTGTGAGAGTATATTGAGGCAAATATATTGATACAACTCACCTTGAGTTTAACGGTTATCAAAACGCCACAGCAAGGTACGCCTACACCAAACACACACACTGTCTTAAAGTGTTTGCAAAATTCATGATGGGGAAAAATGTATGAAACCATTTACATGTTTTACCGCTAGGTTTTATGGGTATTATGACCCGTCCACTGTGGCGGACTATTGGGGAAAACAGACAGGGTTGGCTTAGATTGTTGACAACATGTAAACTATATTTTGTCTCCAATGTTTATTGAAAACATAAATACATTTGCACAATGAGCACTTGTCTCTCAAATACATAGTTACATTGTTCGTTAGTTAGCTTGTACATTTTAGTCACATTAGCATAGACATTGCATCAGTCAAAACACCTCAACACAAGACATTGTATCAAGAAGAAGATTAAACTAGCTGAAATGAGCCACCTACGATGCCCCAGATGGCAGCTTCTTCTCATTGTTGCTATCTGGCCAACCAGAATCACAACAACACACTGAATTCTGCCCCCATTGAAGCGTACGCATCGTTTTCGTTGTCAGCTAACCTACTCCATAAGTAGACCGGAACTGTGACATATTTTTTCAATGGTTAACGGCCTGAGTGGGACATCTTCATTTTATGCACCATCTTTGGCTTCACACCCAGTGCTTTGAATAAGGAAGTGAAACTATACACATGGAGGGTGTGTCTTTTCTATCGAATATATATTTTATTGAATAAAGTCCTCGTCGCATAATAATGGGGGACACAGCAAAGGATAAACGGCAAGAACAATTGAAGCGCTGGTCCGGTTCTAGCACCGACAGAGAACCGGCTGTGCCCAGGCGAAGGTGGCGGGGCGATGTCGAGGATGCAGGCTGCTCGGAGGCCGTAAACAACGCCGTTTCAAAGGACCATTCTCAGGATGTGGAGGGAAGCGGATCGACCACCGGGGAAGCCAATAGTCTTCTACTCAAACGAAGGTACTGTATTGTCAGATTGATGCATTACTAGCTAACTAGCCAGCTAGCTAGGTTATCGCTAGCTAACTAGTACTAATACTATACCGGATGCTATTCAGGAATGCTGTGCGTGGGCTAGGCACTTGCTAGCTAGCTTTGCTGATACTTTGAATGTTTATCTCGCTAACTATCTATGTCTGCAATCACAACAATGGCACATGCATACATACATTGTCTACTGTCTAGTAACGTTAGTAGATTTAGAACAGTTCTCTACACCATTCGACAGGATATGTAGCTAACACACCCACATTGGCTGGCTAGTCATTTTTGGAAAGTTATCAGGCAGTTAACTATGTTTCTGGCTGACTAGTTAAGTTAGCTAACTACATATCTAGTTAGCTACAGTCCACCACTGTTGTTGACAACCACTGGGTTTAACATGGACTATTTGGAKGAGGGGAATATGACCAGCCTTTCATGTATGCAAATAATGAGGTTTGAATATCTGCCATGGAGTCCTGGTAAAATATTCACTTTAATAACCTGAGTAATGTCACTAAATGATGACCTCTACTGTAGGAGGCGAGTGCGGTTTGATACTGCTGCAGAGTTCCTGGCAGCTTGTGCCAGTGGTGACACAGATGAGGCCCAAGAGATGCTGAAAGATGCAAAAGAGTCAGAAGGCAAGAATGGAGACTATCAGGGAGAGGTTGTGAATTGTGCCAATGCTGACGGAATCACAGCTCTTCACCAGGTAAGGACTTGTGGTAAATGAGTAGAATGTAGTGTCTGTGTATTGACTCTACAACCTATAGTCATACTGGAGAAATGAATATCATCACCCTCTCTCCTCGTTCACTGTAGGCTTGTATAGATGGCAGCATGGAGGTGATGGTCTTTCTCCTGGCTCAGGGTGCCAACATAAACCAGGTGGACAGTGAGGGCTGGACTCCGCTGCATGTGGCAGCCACCTGTGGGAACCTGGAGATCACTGAGTATGTACAGTACACTATATCACTTCAACATCAGGCAATAGAATAGGGACTACCTATGAAAGTGTTCTACATTCCTCTGTTATAGTGTTGGGCAGTCGTTGCAATTGAGTTAACCTGATTTTGTAGCCTAAGCCTCCCTGTGCCAATGTTTCTCAATTCAACAAGGCTGTATTGTTGTCTGGTACAGCAGGGCCTGTAAAGCTGGTCAAGTGCTTTTTGTTTACTCTTAATTTTGTGGCCTGTTTCTCAGTTGTGGATGGTTTCAAACTCTCTTTCTATATCTCAGTTTCCTTTTGCAGCAGGGTGCGTCTCTCACTGCTGTGAACTGCGATGGCGACGTCCCCCTAGATATAGCTGAAGACGAGGCCACTGAGTCKCTCCTRCACCAATACACAGTGAGACAAGGTGAGTACGGTGCTACCAACATGAGGAGGAAACAAAGGAGAGATTCAGGGTGATAAGTGTTGTGGTGTCTGATTTATAAAGACGTACTTAGGTACTGAGAAGGAAGGGAAGCCAGGGCACACTCTTAGCCAATTTTTGGCTTGTGATGCTTTCACGTTCCATATCGAGCTAAACAAGAATAAGGCTCTCCCTTTTTCAATGGAGTTGAGAGAGGAAGAARCTTCTTGACTACCACTTTTTACACGTTCTTGTTGAGTTGTTGGTTATACATTTMATTCCTGTCTCAGGTGTGGACGTGGAGGCAGCTAAGCGGGTGGAGGAGGAGCAGATCATGAAAGACGCCAGAGCCTGGCTGACAGAGGGGCCTCCCTCAGAACTACGGCACCCCAAAACTGGGGCCACTCCCCTGCACGTGGCTGCAGCCAAGGGCTACCTAGAAGCCATCAAGTGAGTGTCCATGACCGTGTCCCAATTCTCTCAATAAACCTATTTTTCTTGTCTCTCCCTCACAGCCACTCTGACAAGCTCAATAACTCTTGAGTTTATGGGAAAACAGGGCATTGTTAAAAAACAAACAGACAAAATGAATGAACTCAATTGCATAGGCTTTCTGCTTTGCTCTCTGTGCTAAACCACTCTGTGTTGTTGTGGTTCAGACTGCTATGCCAGTGTGGTCTGGACGTGTCAGAGATGGACTGTGATGGCTGGACGCCTCTCCACGCAGCGTCACACTGGGGGCAGGGAGATGCCTGCAGGATACTGGCTGAACAGCTCTGCGACATGGAGGTTTGCAGCAATGGGGTGAGACAGACAGACTAGAGCCATACACATGTATCCTGGAGGAGCTGTAGGAGGACAGGCTTATTGTAATGACTGGAATGGAATTAATGGAACGGAGTCAAATGTGGTTTCTATATGTTTGATACCGTTCCATTTATTCTATTCCAGCCAATTCCAATGAGCCCGTCCTCCTCAAGACATTGTTCAAKGTCCCTCGAAATATTGCCGACTGCTTGTATACCAGGTCTCTGTAGTATTTGTTACTACTTTTTGAAATGCTAGGCTAATGTAGCTTCGTCATGTGGTAGGAAGTGTGATGCCACGTACTGTCTTGCTGCTTCCTTTGTGCTCTATTTTCATTTTGTAACGTCAACCCTGCAGGGTCAGACTCCGTTTGATGTCGCTGATGAGAGTGTTGTGTCACTGCTGGAGGAGCTGTCACAGAAACAAGCCAATGTGAGACTTCCCTTTTTTTTGTCACTGTTCATGTGTGCAAAATATTTCTCTAGATGGCCAATACAAAACTGCCTGATTGTGAAATATTAGTTGTAGATTTCACATCTTTTTGGAATAGTATCATTTGACTTTTTGCCATATTTGCCATCTAATATTGGGCTGTTCTGCAAAAGGCAGTCTTCCAATGTTTCTCTTACTGATGAGTGATGCTGTCATGACTCTTGCTACTATATTTGCCTTGCAATATTATTCTTATGTGTGTTATCTAATGACAGTGGTCATATTTCTGTCACTGATGACCGAGTGTCCCTTCACAGTGGCGTAATGAGCAGTCCATCATGGACAGACAGAACCCTGCAGGCTCTACTGCTGCAAAAGCTGATAGCAAACGACGGAGGTCAGGATATGCCTATTACTACTGCATCTCATTACAAACAACAGATATGCCTTATTACTACTGCATCTCATTACAAACAACAGATATGCCTTATTACTACTGCATCTCCATTACAAACAAACGGATATGCCTTATTACTACTGCATCTCATTACAAACAAACGCATATGCCTTATTACTACTGCATCTCATTACAAACAACAGATATGCCTTTATTACTACTGCATCTCATTACAAACAACAGATATGCCTTATTACTACTGCATCTCATTACAAACAACAGATATGCCTTATTACTACTGCATCTCATTACAAACAACAGATATGCCTTATTACTACTGCATCTCATTACAAACAACAGAATATGCCTTATTACTACTGCATCTCATTACAAACAACAGATATGCCTTATTACTACTGCATCTCATTACAAACAACAGATATGCCTTATTACTACTGCATCTCATTACAAACAACAGATATGCCTTATTACTACTGCATCTCATTACAAACAACAGATATGCCTTATTACTACTGCATCTCATTACAAACAACAGATATGCCTTATTACTACTGCATCTCATTACAAACAACAGATATGCCTTATTACTACTGCATCTCATTACAAACAACAGATATGCCTTATTACTACTGCATCTCATTACAAACAACAGATATGCCTATTATTACTCTGCATCTCATTACAAACAAGGATAATGCCTTATTACTTACCTGTCATCTCATTACAACAACAGATATGCCTTATTACTACTGCATCTCATTACAAACAACGGAGGTCAGTATATGCCTTATTATTACTGCATCTTATTTTCTATAGTTTATTTTCCTCTTCTGATCTGTAGTATTTAATTTGCGGTTAGACTGTAGTTGGAGTAAATGTGGTGGGCTTGGCCTCAAGTATCACATTTATTTATTTATTGTTTTCATGCGGAAAGATGGTTTTGTCTTCATAAGACATTTCGATGAGATTCAATTGGATAGTTCTTCATTGACTGATCTTATTTTACAAAGATGGCTGACTATGAAAAAGGCATCTTCCTTGTAAATAATAGCAGGGATTGTGTTGGACAGTGTCAGAACTGGATGCGTTCCTCCACTGAATTTCATGGCTACATTCCGATCATTATCTCCTCCCATGTATGCACCAATCCAAAGCTTTTCAATGCACGGACGGGAGTGAACGAGAGCACACTTTGGGAGAAGGGTAAATAATCAGAATGCAGCCTATTTCTGTGAAATGCTGATAATAATCATCTCTGTGTGTGTTTCAGGACCTCGGTGTGCAGGATGAGCAGTAAGGAAAAGATGAACGTGCAGGACCAGTCTAAAGAGAGGAGGTCTGAAGGCCTGGAGCTCAGCGAGGAGAAAGAGAGCAGCCCTGGTATATAATATGTCTGGTCTCACACATACACACACAGACATATCTGCTTTCCTGAAGACGTATTGAAGTACATGTTCACATTTTAAAATGCTCTGGTCAAATGGTATGGCAATTTTGAGTACCCAGTCATGAATACCCACTGACCAGAGTACACSTCCTGTCTTAGAAAGCTCCACTCTATCCAGTCCAGAGACAGAGAGTGCCACCTCCACCGTCAGCCCTGCTGAGAAGGTAAGACATGTCTCAATGTATCTTATGCTGTACTGTCGATGTTGTGTAGTCTACCTGGGTCCGTCGGGCTTTACACACTTAGTTATTCGTTATTTTCGTATCTTCGCTGTTGATGTTCACAAAATGTCCTTTCCGTTTGAACGTCAAGAAAAATGTGAATCATCAGACTAGCAACAATGAATCGATTAGTGTCAAGAGGAGTGTTATTAWTTCCCTGTATTAATGTGGTCCTGTCTTGCCTGTGGTCCAGCAGGTTCCAGAGGAGAAGGATGTGGAGGAGCGGGACCAGGACAGAGCCAGTCGTACAGCCCGGGTCCAGCCCACCCCCCAGAGGAAAGACCCCCTGGCTGATAGTCCCAACAACACCAACCCAGACAGACGGAAGTAAGAGCCACACGGCACACAGTAAACACACATTTAAAGCTTAGTGGCCTGGCACAACTATAGGAAAGATGACTGAATAGTTGGTGTAGCAGGAGGCAGGGCGTGGCACATAAAAAGGAAGGGGTGATGAGAGCTAATGAATGAAAGACACTCAAGACAGGCTGTTGTTAAAGCGCTGTCAATGTGTTTTAGTAGAGGAGTGTGTCTCTTCTGCTGTAAATTAAGTGGATGTGCTTTTATGGAGCTGTGTGGGTGTGTTCTTTTGGCGCATAATGAATATACGGCTTCTAATGGAGCTGTGTGGATGGGTTCTTTTGGAGCATAATGAATATACGGCTTCTAATGGGGCTGTGTGGATGTGTTCTTTTGGAGCATAATGAATCTAAGGTTCTAATGGAGCTGTGTGGGTGTGTTCTTTTGGAGCATAATGAATCTAAGGGTTCTAATGGAGCTGTGTGGGTGTGTTCTTTTGGCGCATAATGAATATACGGCTTCTAATGCAGCTGTGGATGGGTTCTTTTGGAGCATAATGAAATCTAAGGGTTCTAATGGAGCTGTGTGGGTGTGTTCTTTTGGCGATAATGAATATACGGCTTCTAATGGGGCTGTGTGGATGTGTTCTTTTGGAGCATAATGAATCTAAGGGTTCTAATGGAGCTGTGTGGGTGTGTTCTTTTGGAGCATAATGAATCGAAGGGTTCTAATGGGGCTGTGTGGATGGGTTCTTTTGAGGCATAATGAACTAAGGGTTCTAATGGGGGCTGTGTGGATGGGTTCTTTTGGAGCATAATGAATCTAAGGGTTCTAATGGAGCTGTGTGGATGGGTTCTTTTGGAGCATAATGAATCTAAGGGTTCTAATGGAGCTGTGTGGATGGGTTCTTTTGGAGCATAATGAATCGAAGGGTTCTAATGGAGCTGTGTGGATGGGTTCTTCGAACCAGCGACCTTTCGGCTACTGACCCACCGCTCTTGTTGGTCTTGATCCCCCACTGGAGTTTATAGTTTACCCATTACCCACCTTTTTTACCACTACATCACTGATGTTTATACAGAATCGTAAGTAATGTGCTAATATTTCATGTGACTGTGATGATACGATCATCTGTGTGCTCCATTGATGTGTGTTTGTGCGGAGCTTGATTAGTTCATGCCACGTAATGCCCCAAAACGCTTTGTAGTTTGAAAAAACAGATATCTATGTAAAGAGTTGATTGTTTTATGCAATTCATCATTACAACTGACTGAACTGTCGCTGATGCAACGTGTCAGTATGAATCATTTCTCATATTTCCCCCCTTTCACTGAAACTCCAACCATGGTTACGGCTCTGAATCTAAGGGTTCTAATGGAGCGGTGTGGATGGGTTCTTTTGGAGCATTGTGAATCTATGGGTTCTAATGGAACGGTGTGGATGTTTGCCCCTCAGGTTCCAGGCCCCAGTAAGAGACGAGGAGTCTGAGTCTCAGAGGAAGGCACGATCACGCCTCATGCGCCAGTCTCGCCGCTCCACACAGGTACTGGCCACTATAAACCATCTCTTTACGTCTCTTACAGAGGACTTCAAATGGATCTTGTCACCATAACTGACCACCTTTCAGCATAAATAATAAACATGATTTTTTTTGCTTGTTTCCTGTGACAGGGTGTGACGCTCACTGACTTGAAGGAGGCAGAGAAGAGCGTAGCCAAACCGGCTGATTCACCACCTAGCAACATCCTGCATGTCAGCCCTATAGTCACCATAACACCTACTGAGAGAGGTGAGTGGGACTGTGGTGGGAAAATGAGCTGTTTTCATTTATTAATAGTAATGCCATTCAGGAAGACAGGATTATGAATCCTCGTTTTAAAAGTATTTTGGTGTCATGAAAACATCAAGTTGGCAATATCAGATGCATGCTCTAGCCTTGCCTTAGTGTTCGTTAAAGGCTCAAAATTGCAACCAAAACTYGTATTTGCGACCGTTTGACTTGGCAGTGCWACACACATTTTTAATTGGATGCTAGGGTGCCAGTGATTTTAATCGTTTTTTCTCCTGGGCACGTTACTTTTTGGTTCACAATTTACACCCTCCAATTTCAAAAAATAAATAAATGTTCCCAGATCTCAAGTGTTTTCCCAATGTGGTTTAAGCATTGTTGTGGTCTGAGAACATCAAATTTGAGCAGTTTTTCAACCAACAAAGGTGACTTTTGCATGTGAAAAACTAAAACATATATTTTTTAGGGCCCTACAATCGCTAGCAAGAACACCCTTTTTGAGATTGCTCAAAGATGATTTTTTTTATGGAGGGTAGGTCATTATAGACCAGAGCTCTCAGACCCTGTTCCAGGAGCTTTTCATTTCAGCCCCGTTTGTAATTTTCCTGATTCAACTTATCAAGCAGCTAATTATTAGAATCATGTGCTCTAGATTAGTGTTGGTGCGAAAACCTACAGGACGGTAGCTCTCCAGGAACAGGGTTGGAGAGCCCTGCTGTAGGCTACTTACGCAGCCTGCAAATTAAACATTTTAATTGTTGCACGCATCATCTGCTTTCCTTGGCCAGCATTCTTTTCATTCRGGCCAGTAACTTTCAGTTGGCATTGGCCCAGTGTGCCACTGGCAAATTCATCTGAATGTCAAACACTGCAATGGCATGCAAATGTTAAAGATGGCTAGTCATTATTAGCCTGGTTCTGTATGGAATGCAGGCACATTATGAGACACAGGTCAGGTCATTATTGGCACGCAGCGGCAAAACAATTGGTGCGACCATATCACGTGCTGGTGCCGTCAACTGAAAAAATTGGTAGCGCCAGTGCCACCGGTGGAAAAAGTTAGTTTYGAGCTGTGCTGTTGAATGACTTTGTGATCTAGCAATGTCATTCTGTTCCTATTGTATTGTAGACACTGACACGGTGAAGGRGGTCGGGTCCGAGGGAGAGMCGCGGCTAGGAGTGAGGGACCGACGGAAGGGAAGGMGAGAGAGACGCTCCACCGGGGTGGTTCAGCTAGGGGTAAGCGGAGGAACCCCTTCATACATATTCATAGTATTCGTGCGAGAGCTTTTGAAGTCTTTTTGTTCAAATCGTTTGACCATTTCCTCTTTGTATAAACTGATTGAACTTTAATTTGACTATCAGTATCACTCTTTCTTGTCCACWTCCAACATGCCACAAGTACAAAATAAATGTTAGGTCCTACAAAGTCAAAGAGGAAATGACACAGTATTTCGTAACCTCATACTCAGAACAGGAACTCCATACCGACCTGAAATGTTCTCTTTTTTTCCGCTTTTTCAGTTGTGTAATTGCGGCATTTCTGTATTTTGACTGCTTTATAATGTAGGCCTGAAAGATAGGACTCCCCCCCCCCCCCCCACCCCCCCCCACACACCACACACAAAATGTGCAATTGATTCTTTGTCACAAAAGTGGTCTTGTATTACAATATTAGTTGTCCATGGTCAAACATACCATTTCCACGTTGGTGGTTTGTTTACAATGGTTCATTTATACACTGTATCTGGTATATATATTTTTTTAATAAGGAATGAACAGTTGGATGCAATGGGATGAAGCCCAACAGGATGAAAACCACCGTCATAGTTCACCCAGGATAAGTTGGTTTTTCATTTCTATCTACAGTATACTGAATGACTAAATCCTCTTTTATATTGAGTAAAACATGTACTCCATATTTGCAGTGACCTCAGTTGGGATGAGTCCTCACCAGACTCACAAAATTGGATGGTATTTGTTGACAAACTCCCAGTGATTTTTAAATATACCACATTCTTCAGGCACTTGAAAGAGGAAGCTAAGGCTTTAAATAAGTGAGAGGAAAACATCGAGGGGATAATGGATGCAGCTGCGTAATAGGAGTTTAAACCACTTCAACTGAGTCTATTTAGAATGCAGAGGCTCGGCTTATGACCGAATCCGTACTTTTAATGTCGCCCCCTAGCTGCTACAGGTACGGTGCTGCAGGGAAACGGCCTGCTCAAAGACGAGCTGCAGGAGACGGCGTTTGCTTGTCAGCCAGGAGAAAGTGCGAGCTGGAGAGACTCCAGACAGGTGAGGATATTGCATCCTGTCTTGGATGTTGATGGCCATTGGGTCCAAGCACCATGGTGTATAGCAAAGCCATGTTGCATGGAACTTCCTTGTCTCTCTCGCGCATTAACTCCAGGTAGGAACTACAGATAAGTCTGATATGATTATCAGGTATTCCATTTCAATATATTCAGATCCACGTAGCAGTGAAAGGAAGGAGACGAGAGTCACTGGACACTGTCAGGTTCTGTGCCGGGAGGCGGGGACCTGATGTTTCTGTGTGCGACTCTTGACAGTGTGAAAGGGAAGTACATTGTTTGTAAGACAAACAATACACAGTATGAGAACACGTATGGGATTCCAGATTATATGCAACAGAATGTGTCGGCATTATACCGCTCGCTTTCATCTCTCTCTTTGGTG